>NC_064813.1:47943813-48012675 GCF_023721935.1 Panthera uncia
TCTCTTCTCTTCTCTTCTCTTCTCTTCTCTTCTCTTCTCTTCTCTTCTCTCTCTCCCTCCCCCCACCCTTCCCCCGTCACTGGCTTGCTCTCTCTCTCTCAAAATAAATAAATAAACTTGAAAAAAAAACCAAAACGATTAGTTGACTCTACAATTGTGGGCTTTTTTCTGGACTTTCTGTCCTAGTCTGTTAAACTGTGTGTCTGCTTTTGTGCCATTACCATACTCGAGTACTACAGCTTTGTAGTATTGCTTGATACCTGGTGTTGTGATACCTTCAGCTTTGCTGATTTATTTTTCAAGATTACTTTGGCTATTTTGGGTCTTTGTGGTTCCAGACAAACTGTAGGATTATTCTAGATCTTTGATAAGTGCTGTTGGTATTTTGATAGGGATTTCATTAATTCTGTAGATTGCTTTGGGTATTATGGACACTTTAACACTGTTTGTTTTTCTAATCTATGAGCAGGGAATAGCTTTCCATTTGTGTCTTTAATTATTTTCATTGATGTTTTATGGCTTTTGGAGTATAGGTCTTTCATTTCCTTGGTTATGTTTGTTCTTAGGTATTTTATTATTTTGGGTGCAATTATAAATGGAATTATTTTATTAATTTCTCTTCCTGTTGCTTCATTATTAGTGTGTAGAAATGTCATGGATTTCTGTACACTTATTTTTTATCCCGCAACTTTTCTGAATTCATTCAACAGTTTTAGTAGTTTTTTGGTAGAGTCTTTAGGGTTTTCTATATATTATATCCGGTCATCTGCAAATAGTGACAGTTTTACTTCTTTGCAGATTTGAATGCCTTTTATTCCTTTTCATTGTCTGATTGTTGTGGCTCAGACTTCTAGTGCCATGTTGAATAAAAGTGGTGAGAATGGACATCTTTGTCTTGTTCCTGATCTTAGGGGAAAAGCTCTCAGTTTTTCACTATTGAATATGATGTTGGCTTTAGGTTTTTCATACAAGGCCTTTATTATGTTGAGGTACCTTTCCTCTAGACCTACTTTGCAGAGGGCTTTTATGATTTATAGATGTTGCACTTTGTCACATGCTTTCTATGCATCTATTCAAATGATCATGTGGTTTTTATCCTTTCTCTTATTGATGTCAATATCAAATTGATTTACAAATATTGAAACATTTTTGCATTCCACAAATAAATCCTACTTGATGGTGGTGAATGATTTTTTAACCTATTGCTGTATTTGGTTTACTAATATGTTTTGGCTATTTTTTGCATCTGTGTTCATCAGAGTTGTTGGCCTATAGTCCCTGTTTTTGTAGTGTCTTTGTCTGGTTTTGGTATCAGGATAATGCAAGCCTCATAGAATGAATTTATTTGTTTGTCTCCCTTTTCTATGTTTTGAAATAGTTTGAGAAGAAAGAATAGGTATTAACTTTTCTTTAAATGTTTGGTAAAATTCCCCTGTGAAGCCATCTGGCCCTGGAGTTTTGTTTGCTGAGCAGTTTTTGATTACTGATTCAATTTCATTGCTGATAATATGTCAGTTTACATCTTTTATATCTTCCTGATTCAATTTTAAGCATTTATATATTTGTAAGAATTTATGCATTTCTTCTAGGCTGCTCAATTTGTTGGAATGCAATGTTTCACAATATTCTTATAATCCTTTATATTTTTGTAGTGTCAGTTATTTCTCCTCTTTCACTTCTGATTTTGTTTATTCAAATCTTCCTCTTTTTTATGAGTCTGTCTAAAGGTTTATCAATTTTGTTGTTATTTTCAGAGAACCATCTCCTGGTTTCATAAATCTGTTCTGTTGTATTTTGGTTTCTATTTTGTTTATTTCTGCTTTAATCTATTATTTCCTTCCCTGTTTTGGTTCTCAGTTTTGTTCTTCTTTTTCTAGCTCCGTTAGGTGTAAGGTTCGGTTATTTATTTGAGATTTTCCTTGCTTCCTAAGGTAGGCCAGCCTGTATTGCTCCACACTTCCCTATTAGAACTGTTTTTGCTGAATCCCAAAGATTTGGGACCATTGTGTTTTCATTTTCATGTGCCTGCCTGTGTTTTTTTATTTCTTCTTTGATATCTTGATTGACATTTACTGTTTAGTAGCATGTTATTTAGCCTTTATTCACTTGTGCTCTTTTTTGATTTTTTTTTTCTTATGGTTGACTTCTAGTTTCATAGTGTTGTGGTTAAAAAAGATGCATGGAATGTCCTCAGTCTTTTTTAATTTGTTGAGACTTGTTTTGTGTCCTAATATGTGATATATTCTGGAGAATGTCCCATGTGCAGTAGAAGAGGATGTGTATTCTGCTGTTTTGGGATGGAATGTTCTGAATACATATATTAAATCCATCTAGTCCTTTGTGTCATTTAAAGCCATTGTTTCCTTGTTGATTTTCTGTTTGGATGATTTGTCCATTGATGTAAGTGGGGTGTTAAAGTCTCTTAGTATTGCTGTATTACTATCTGTTACTTTCTTTACGTTTGTTTTTAACTATTGAAGTATTTTGGTGTTTTACTGTTGGGTGTATAAATATTTACAATTGTTATAGCTACTTGTTGGATTGTCCCTTTAATAATTATATATTGTCCTTTTTTGTCTCTTTGTTTTAAAGTCTATTTTGTCCAATATAAGTATTGCTACCTCTGCTTTCTTTACAGATTCATGCATGATAAATACTTATCCATCTCCTCACTTTCAATCTGTATATGTCTTTAAGTCTGAAATGAGTCTCTTTTAAGTAGCATATAGATGGGTCTTGCTTTTTTGTTTCTTTGTTTGTTTGGTTTTTCCATTTCTGTTACCCTGTGTACTTTGATTAGAGTGTTTAATCCATTAATATTAAAATGATTATTGTGGTACCTGGGCAGCTCAGTTGGTTAAGTGTCTGACTTTGGCTCAGGTCATGATCTCATGGTTTTGAGTTTAAGCCCTGCAATAGACTCTAAGTCCTCAGGACAGAGCCTGCTTTAGATCCTCTTTCCCTCTCTCTCTCTGCCCCTCCCCCACTCACACGCATGTGTGCTCTCTCTCAAAAATAATAAATATTTAAAAAAAAGTAATTATTGATAGGTATGCATTTATCGCCATTTTGTTACCTGTTTTATGGTTGTTTATGTAGTTTTTCTTCATTCCTTTCTTGCTCTCTTTTCTCACAATTAGTTGGCTTTCTTTAATGTTACACTTGGATTATTTGTTCTTTATTTCTTACATATCTGTTGCTGGTTTTTGATTTGTGGTTACCATTCGGTTTGTATATAACATTCTGTATATAACAGTCTATATTAAATTGATGGTCATTTAAGTTTGAACCCATTCTTTACTCCTTTCCTCCCCATGTTTTAGTTATATAGTGTCATACTTTACATACTTTTGTTTTGTGAATCCTTTAACTGTGTTTTGCAGATATACTTATTTTTTACTGCTTTTGTGCTTCCTACTTTTCTTACTCTGGCTTATGATCTTTCTTTTCCAGTCAGTCCACTTTAACATTTCTTGTAGGGCTGATTTAGTAGTCATGCATTTCTTTAATCTTTGTCTGGAAAACTCTTTATGTCTCCTATTTTGATAGCATTGTTGAATAGAGTATTAACTGAAGAGTTTTTTTTTTTTTCCTTTTAGCACTTTGAATGTATTATGCCATTCCCTTCTTGTCATCAAAGTTTCTTATGAATAATCTGCTGAGAGCCTTATGGAGGTTCCTTTCTATGTAACTGCCTTCTTTTCTCTTGCTGCTTTTAAAATTTTTTCATAACCACTACTTTTTGCCATCTTAATTACTGTTTATCTTGGTGTTGACCTCCATGGGTTGATACTGTTGAGGATCTCTTTGCCTCCTGGATCCGGATTCCGCTTTCCTTCCTCAGATTTGGGAACTTTTCAGCTATTATTTCTTCAAAATTTCTTCCCTCTTTTCTTTCTCTTCTTCTTCTGGGATCCCTATAATGCTAATGCTGTTACAGATGATGGTGTCCCTAAGTCTACTTGTTTTTTCATATATTTTTCCCTCTCTCTTCAGTTTAATTACTTTCTGTCTTCCAGGTTGCTGATTTGTTTTTCTGCTTCATCTAGTCTACTACTTATTCTATCTACTGAATTTTAATTTATTTTGTTGTATTCTTCATGCCTGGTTTTTTTGTTTTTTTTAAGTTAATTTATTTTGAGAGAGAGAGAGAGAGAGAGAGAGAGAGAGCGATGAAGGGACAATGAGGGAAGGAGAGAGAATCATAATACTGATGCAGGGCTTGAAGTCATGAACCGTGAGATCATAACCTGGGCTGAAACTGAGAGTCAAATGCTTAACCGACTGAGCCCCCCAGGTGCCCCATCTCTGGTTCTTTTTTATCTCATTGTTAAGGGTCTCACTGATATTCTCCACCTTTTCTCAATTTCAGTGAGTATCCTTATGATAATTACTTTGAATTCTCTATCAGGCATATTATCTCCATTTTGCTTAGGCCCCTTGCTGTGATTTTGACCTGTTTTTATTTTTGTTTTTGTTTCATTTGGGACATACTCCTCTGTCTTTTCATTACATCTAACTCTCTCTGTGTTTCTCTGTGTTAGGAAAGACAGCTGTGTCTCCTGAACTTGAAGTAATGGCCTTATGAAGAATAGGTCCTATAGTGTCCTGCCATGCAGTGTGCCTTGTTCACTGGAACCTGGAGTGTTCAGGGGTGTTTCCTATATATGATGTGTGTGCACTGCTATTGAGGCTGAGCCACATTTTCCTTTAGTATAGTTGGCAGCAATGGTCCTCTTTGCCTGATTTAGGCAGTGTTTGGTTCCTGTGGTGTCATTGGGCCAGTCTGTGGATGGGTTGGCCTTCTGTTGGTCAGACCACGTATTTGCCTGAGATGCACTAGCACCAAATTGCTGGCACTTTCCATGTGTTGTCCCCTGAGAAGCTTTTATTGGTGGGTGCCTGCCATCAGATCAGCTATCTGCTGGTGCGTCTGACTGGTGTGTGTAATTATCTTTCCCTCTCTCTGGGACAGGAGTCACTTTGGAGTTGTACTGACCACCAAAGCCACCACTTGCACCCTGCTAGGCCTGTGGGCCCACCCTGTATGAATTTTAGCTAAGAGAGGATTGGAGAGGATGGATCTGAAGCACAGTGCCAAGAGACAGGGTGGTGGTGCTAGTAAGCTTTAAGCATCTCTGTTCCTCTATAGGAGGGATCCTGCAGTGCTGGGACTGAAGTGGGCCTATCTGGAGGGATGGATCCATGGAAGTGCAGGGAAGTGGTTCTAGCAAGCTTTACAACCCTTGGTCCTTGGAGGGAGGGGCCCTGTAGTCTCAGGACTTAGGCAGTCTGTCTGGAAGGTGGATTGGTGGAAGCACAGTGTTGAGGGGAGTAGGCAGTGTGTCAGTGCTAGCAAGTTGCGTAGCAAGTACTGCAGGTGTGTTTATGTTGGGGGTGGGGGAGAAATGGTGCCTGCTAGTTCCTTTGCTCCTGGAGGATTTCCCCAGGGATATTTATCCAAATAACTCTCCCTCCAGTATGCCTCAGGTACCTTTCAAACTGTTGCTTCTATGCTGTATCTCCAAGGTCTGTTTGTTATGCTGTCTCTTGAAGGGTGGGGACTCAATTTCCTCTTCCCTTTCAGAATCCTCTCCCAGTCAAGGCCACTGATGTTTTTGAAATTCTGGGTTTTAAGTTTCTGGTTGTAAGAACTCATGAAATCCAACACCTCTGGTTTTCAAAGCCAAAAGTTATGGGAATTCATCTTCCCCATGTGGGCTTCCTGGTGTGGGGGTCTGTATCTCTTCCTTCTCTGTACTTTGACTCCCTGCCTCCCAAGGACAGACCTATGAGGCTATTTAACCCCAAACCAAGTCTCTGCTCTTCCTCCCCTCTTCAGTGTGGCCTCTTCTCTGCTTTTAGTTGTGGAGTTTGTTCTGCTAGTCTTTGGGTCATTTACTGGATTATTTACACTGCATGTGAGTATTATCTAGTTGTGTCCATGGAACAAGGTTAGCTTAAGGTCCTCCTACTCCACCATCTTCCCCAGATGTCTAAAACATTTTTATTTATTTGTTTTTTTGTTTGTTTATTTATTTATTTATTTATTTATTTAACTTTTATCATACAATGCTTACTCTTTCTTTATGACTATTCAAGTATCTAATCTGTATCATTTTCATTCTGCATAAAAAGTTTTGTTTTGTCAGGGAGTTTTGGCAATGAATTTTGTCACTTGTTTGTCTGAGAAAGTATTTCTTTTTCACTTTTGACTGATAATTTTGCTGCCTATAGAATTCTAGTTTATTTCCTCCAGTCCCCTATTCCAACATTTCAAATGTTTAATTTCATTTTCCTCTTCCTTGCATGGTTTCTGATAAGAATTCTGATATAATTTTTATTCTTCTATCTCTATAGGTAGGATATTTTTTTCCTCGTTTTTCTAGGGTTTAAATATAACATGCTTAGGTGGGGTGGTTTGTTACTTATTTTTTGATCCAGCTTGTTGGCTGAGTTTTCTTGATGTACTGTTTGGTGTCATTAATTTTGGAGAGTTCTTGGTCATTGCTACTTCAAATATTTCTTTGATTTTGTCCTTTCTTTTCCTTCTGTTATTTTAATTTTGCTTACGTAACACCTTTTGAAATTGTCCTGCATTATTTGATGTTTTATTCTGTGTGGGTGGGTGTGCGTGTGTGTATTAATTTTCTCTTAGAATATCAACTGTATGTGTTTCTATTGATCTGTTTTCAAACCATGATTTCTGGCTATGTCAACTTTACTTATGATCTTGTTGAAATTACTTTTTATCTATGTTCCTGTGTTTTGATTTATAGTATTTCCTTTTAATTCTTAAGTTTTCATCTATTTGCTTATATTACTCATCTGTCCTTGGTTGTTTACTTTCTCCATTAGATCTCTTAGCATATTAATTATGCTTATTTAAGTTATCTTTATTATAATCCCAACATCTGTCTCATATGTGAGTTCGGTTCTGATGGTTGCTTTTGTTTCTTCAGAGCATTTTATTTTCTTATCTTTTAGCATGCTCTGTAATTTTTTTGTTGAAAAATGGACATATTGAGTCTGGAAAATGAGTAAAATGGATCTTTAGTGTGAGAATACATGTCCACCTGTGTAGGGATTGGGCTGTGTTTAATGTTTGCTATAGCCATAGGTGTCAGAGACTTCAAATTCCTTTAGTGCCTTTATTTTTGACTCCCATACTTACTTTGTGTTTTCCTAATTGTTCCTTCTAATAATCTGTATCTTACAGCTCTTACAATTTTAATCCATTGTGATAATACTGGAGCCCTGTTAGTGTGATAATAAAGTCTGAAAGATAAGGGGTAGCTTCCCATAATCTTGCAAATAAGTCTCTTTTTGTCAACAAATGACTCTGGGCTGTGACTTTGACAAGTGTTCCTCTACCCACCACCACCCTCCCACTTCTGATTCCCATCCCTGGCCTTTTCATCCCCAGCCTATTTCCTTTATACTATTTCCTTTATACCTTTGTTGCTCCTTGACTTGTTTTCCCCCTTTGAGACAGAAGGGCTATAGGGAGCTAGAATGAGAAGAGTTCCTGACATGAGGCTCTACTCTAGGAAAAGGAAAAGTCGTTTCCTATGGAGAGTAGCCCTGTGTCTGGAAACGTCCTTGGGAAGATTTCACAATGAATACTCTTACCCTTTCTTTGGCATTGGCAAGAGGATTTATTTCTCCACACTGAACCTCCAGAAATTCATCACAACCACCATGTATGTGTTTCTATCAGTTTATGGCTCTAGCAACTTCTGTTCTGGGTAAGAATCTTAGCTATGACTCTCTCAGTGCACTTTTCTCCCTGGTTTTGGGTGTAGTTTGGGGGTGACAATTTGCCCTGTGATCTTAGTTCTTCAGGAAAAATATTGATATTCAATTTGTTCAATTTTTTCTTGTGTTAAGTTTGGGAGCAATGGCTTCCAAGAAAGTTGCATACTGAAGCTGAAACCAAAAGTGCAAAAATCATGTTTTAATTTTAAAGTATTCTTTTTGAATTGAAAAGTTTAATAATTAATACCTAGTCTTTAGTGAACAAGAATTAAGGAAAAAAATAAATCTTCCTACTCCCACAAAAAATCTGCATTTGCCATTTTCATTGAAAATGTCCTGTGCATCCTTTCTGCCAACCCTTCTCCCACATTTTAGAGTAACTTGTCTTTACTTTCACTCCTCTGAATTAACCACCCTGTTCTCAGTACTTTCCACTTCTGGAAACTACAATAAAACACAAAATTTGGCAAGTTTTACCATTAAAGGCAAAGTGAGCAATCCTCTGCCAACTGGGATATGGGAGTGCATAAATAGGTTCAGTCACTTTAGGCTGAAACTCAGCACACTGCATCCGTCTTTGCTGTCATGTACCAAAAATGAAGTGGGAAAAAATAGATTTTGAAGAGAATTGAGTGAAGTGGTAAACTATATAGGTAATATAACCTATGGGGAAAGATGAAAAGACTTCAGTTCTTTCATTTAGAGGTGAATATTTACAACTTAGACCTGAGGTTACAAAGCCTTGAAACAGAAAGTATACTAAATGGAAGGGTGGTACTTTGATTCCTGCAAATCTCCAAGGAGAATAAGATCTCCAAGATCTTTTCATGGATTTATATATATTATATAGTTTGTCTAAAGTGGAAAACAGGGCCTAATCTATTCATGCCTTTGAGGATTTATGGCTTTATGATATTTGCTTAACTCTTTCCAATCATGTTCTTTTTGACTTCAGGTTCTTCAAAATAATTTCATGACCTTAACTTGTCTTCCTTAATAAGTTTTTCTTCTAATGGGAAAGGAATATATTGATGGGAAACAAGAGGAAGGTATTCTAGGTAGTTATAATTTTCATGGTAAATGAATTTATTGACCTTCTCTTTAACATAATAGTGTTCTGTAAATTTGGTTAGCCTATGGGAGGCTTTTTAGGACCAAATAAACCCTTCAATCATGAGAAGAAGAAAAAAAAGACTTGAAACTTGAGGTAATTGACTCTTAGACCCTTAAGGATAATAATATATACCACTTAAGGAAATATGGGTATATAGATAATCTAGAATTCTCAAATATAAACTATATTATTCACTGTTACATTGGTTGTGGGATACTGATGAGGAGACGTGCTGACCTTGACATATTAGCAATGCCCAAAATGCAGCACAACTAACTTAGCAAAATGCAATTAGCTAAATGGATTATTAATATAATCATTGCTGTGGGCACTAATTAAGATGAAAATTAATTTCATGACCTGGTATAAGAAAACATTTAATCACATAAATTATCACCATTATAAACAACTGTTTGCCTTGGGAAGCCACATCTTTAAAAGGATAAGAATAAACCACCTTACAATAATTGTTTTTCATAGTCATCTAGTTATTGTCTGTGAACACAAATTGTTTTGTAGGACTTTGTATGACAAATGTTGACAATGATATAAACTTACTATTTAGATTTTTTTTTTTTGCAAAATCTATTTAAATTAAGTGGAAAGCTTGCTAAATTATATACTGTATTAAAATACTAAACTTTTAGCACTCACAACTCAGTTTTAAAATATTCAGGTGAGTAAGAATGCCATACTAGTTCTTCAAAGTTGTCAGTTTCTAATTAGATACAAAGCAACCCAAGGTAAAAAAAATATGATATCAAATTCTGATTGCTGATTTTCTGCAAAAGACGTAAAATAGAAAAATCCTCTGGCTCAGCTACTCTAGGTCTGACTGTGGGCGAGCATCAAGGATTAAGCACACCCAACAGGTGGCCAGTTGCAGGTTTGCAATCAAGAAAAACTACAATCAGCTTTCAAAAAAAAAAAAAAAAAGTTCTACCTGCAGCCATTTACTAAATCCATTGCTTTCTTTGTCATCATTAAACTCAGAAGATTGCCTCTGCATCTTCAATTCTTATCCATTACTGCACAAATAGATATTTGTTCACCTAGTATGCCACCAAAAAACCCCAAAAAACAAACAACAACAACAACAAAAACTGTTTCATTTTCATTAAACAAAATTTTTCAACTCCTAGGCTTCCATTTTACATCTTTTCTTCCACCAACTCTTCATTTGTTGGTATTACTCAAGGTTACAGTTTTGGTTTTTTCTTGTAATATTCTCCTCCTGGAGGAAATCATTCATGACTTTAATTGCCAAAATTCTACTAGCTGTCAAGTCTGTAATTTTAGATCTAATTCTCTGAGTTTCAAACCCAAGTTTCACACTTCATGTTAAATTTGCCAGAAATGGTGCAAATGCACAGGAGTAAAGCCAAGATGATTATTTGCCTCTATGCCTTTAATCTGCTGCTAATCCCAAGCATCTGTAGAAGTGACTTTTCCAGTGAGAAATGTTCATTTTATTCAACTGCTTTTTCAGTAGCCATGTTTTATCTGCCATCAGTTTGTCATTTATGAATCAAAATGTCTCCTACTTCTTTTTTCTTGTCTTAATTCACGCTTTTGTTTTTTTGTGTCTAGGTGATTTTCTTATTCTATTCACTAATCTCCTTTCTCTCTGTTCAAGAGTGTCTATAGTATAGTCTTTTTGTTGTTTCATTGTTAAAACAAAGCAAAATAAACCTTCCACTCACTTTTTTCCATTGCATTTTTCCACTGAAAAGGAAATATACATGTGTATATATTCTGGTATTAGGAAAATTTTACATATAAATATACAATTTTGCATAGATATATAAAATTTGTATTGTGTATTTTGGCTGCAAATAGCAGTAAATGGGCAGGTCCACATAGGAATGGATAAGAAAGACCAGCCTGAATGGGGCGCCTGGGTGGCTCAGTCCGTTAAGCTCCCAACTTCGGCTCAGGTCATGATCTCATGGTTCATGAGCTCAAACCCTGCACTGGGCTCTGTGCTGACAGCTCAGAGCCTGCTTTAGATTCTGTGTCTCCCTATCTCTCTGCCACCTCCCCAGCTTGGACTCTGTCTCTCTCTCTGTCTCTCTTTCAAAAATAAATAAACAAAAAAAAAAAAAAGGCGGAAAGTTCTTACGTTGGTTCAGGTGATAGGTGATAATAGCTGGGGTAGGATAGTGGCAGTGAAGAGGAGGAAACAGAATTGTGAAATATTAAATGGGTGAAATGAGCAAAACCTAGGTCTTTGTTTGTTGCAGAATATAAATGAATTTTCAGTTAATGAATTTGATATATATCTAAGATGCAAGCAAAATGATTACATGAGCCTAGAACTAGAAATGGTTTTTAGAGTCAGCAATACCCAAAGAGGAACCATACCTAAAGGGAGTCATCATAGTGGATTGATTATTAGGTAGAATCCAAGATGTAGGATGCAGCCATCAGTATTGACAGCATTTTTTAAAGAATTTTTTAATGTTTATTTTTGAGAGAGAGACAGACAGAGCATGAGCAGTGGGAGGGGCAGAGGGAGAGGGAGACACAGAATCCAAAGCAGTCTTCAGTCTCTGAGTTGTCAGTCTCTGAGTTCCACACAGGGCTTGAAGATCATGACCTGAGCTAAAGTCAGATGCTTAACCAACTGAGCCACCCAGGTGCCCAAAGTTTTGACAGCTTTTAAAGGAAGAATTGGGATTAGCATTAAAGACTGAGAATGAGTTGTCAAAGAATTCAAAGAAAATCAACTGAGTGTTAATGCTTTTTTGGTGAGAGAGAAGAGAGTGTGAATGGCAGTCTTTTTACCATTTCTTGAAGTATGGGCTTAGATGAGATTTTTATTTCTTTTGATAATGTGCTTGTTCTCTCTCTCTCTCTCTTTCTTTCTGTCTCTTTCTCCAAAGACTTACATTATTTGGGCCAAAAAATAACTTCTTACCCGAGTTGGGTATATTTTTCAACCAGCTAACTTTTGAAAGGATTTTTAGTAAAGCCAATCTTCCAAGCCTCTGTCCTCACTGTCGTATATTCCTGCTGTGTTCTATTGCAAGTAAAAGCAATTATACTATATTAGAAGTCATAATATTTTTTTTTCTAATGTTTTTTTTTTTCAACGTTTTTTATTTATTTTTGGGACAGAGAGAGACAGAGCATGATAGGGGGAGGGGCAGAGAGAGAGGGAGACACAGAATCTGAAACAGGCTCCAGGCTCCGAGCCATCAGCCCAGAGCCCGACGCGGGGCTCGAACTCACGGACCGCGAGATCGTGACCTGGCTGAAGTCGGACGCTTAACCGACTGCGCCACCCAGGCGCCCCTAGAAGTCATAATATTTTTATATGTAACCAAGGTATTAGAAATGTCTGCACCAAAGCAACCATCAGCAGAAAAACAATTCCATCATGTTCATCTTTGGTGTAATGGAAATCACAACTGAGAAGAAAATGAGAGATCATCGTGCAGTCTTACAGAAGAGATCTTTTGCTTTACATGAAATATTTCTCCTTGGCAAAAGAACCAGGATACTGAAGGATACCAATAATACAAAAAAAAAAAAAAATAGACCCTTTGTAATTCTTGGAGTTGAATTCTCCCAGTAGAGGAGGCATATTTTGTTATGTATTAGTAATAGTCATGCAGAGAAATCACTTACAAAAAGTTGGCAGTGCATTAAGGAGAGGATGATCAGTTCTTGTACATGCTAAGTGGATAAGAAGTGCTTTTATCTGTTTCTGCCCACATATGTTGTAACATCTTTGCATGAATTCACATTCAGAGTCCTTATACAATGAGAGATTAAAGTTCAAATAACTTCATATTTTTAATCTGCAAACTAAGTTCAACATATAATGTTTAAACTATATTTTATTTTCCATTTAATTAATGGAAAGAATCTGAGAGTGTAGACTTATAATGAAAGACTCACTTTGCAGCCCCAGTCCCCTTTTATAAACAGCAAACATGTTTAAGCCCTACCTAATTTTTAAATCTTACACAACAATAGTTATATTACTAGGTTCTCTATTTAACTATTTTATACAATAATATGTTAGCTTACTTAAAATCCTCCTTTGTTACTCTTTCTACATCCTTTCAATATAGTTACTACTATAGTTCAGTTTTTATCTGTTAATAGTGCAGCTTGAAATATTTTTTGCCAGTTTTTACATGTTTTCTATTAGACTTTAAGAGAGTATATTAATTCCTTATTTTGTTAGATGAGAATATTAATACCTAAAGGTTGGTATTAAAAATATTTAGCGACTTACATGTACAGGCACTATGTAGGGTGGATTCTGAACTCTTAACCATTTGGGAAAGACCCAGGCAGTGAACAGCTTAATGGGTATACCCTTCTACACTTTCTTTTGATATACCTCCTCACCTCCTTAGACTCTTAGCCTCTGTCGTCTTTATTTTTCTCTTTATAATTTTAAAAATTAATTTTACATTCTCTTCTGAAATCCCAAGACTGGTATCTGTGTTTTATTTATATTTTATATTATAATTTGGGTGTTTCTCAAGCCTACCTACATAATAGAAAAATCTAGAGCACTTTTATAAATAAGCTTGTGACTAGGCCCTGATATGAGACATTCTAATTTAATTGCTTTGAAGACAAGGTTAAGAATTACTTGTCTATATGGGGCACCTGGGTGGCTCAGTCGGTTAGGCGTCCGACTTTGGCTCAGGTCGTGATCTCACAGTTTGTGAGTTGGAGCTCCGCATGAGATTCTGTGCTGACAGTTCAGAGCCTGGAGCCTGCCTCAGATTCTGTGTCTGCCTCTCTCTCTGCCCCTCTCCCACTCACACTCTATCTCTCAAAAATAAATAAATGTTAAAAAATAAATTAAAAAAAGAATTACTTGTCTATAGCTCAAATATAAATCATGGAACTGAATAAAGTATTTCCAATCCCTTGATGTAAATGGTGCTCACAGACAAATATTACATTTTCTTATGTGTAGACTAGTGTGTGTGTGCGTGCGTGTGCATGATTTTACTTTATTTTGTACATAGTATGTCCTCAAACTTCTCATATAATCAGCTGCTCTGTTTGAAGTGTTTTATTTTGCTCTGTTTTCTCCTTGAGGTTTCTATGAGCTAATGTTTTCTAAATCTGCCCATAGAAAAAAAATCTTTGATATTTTGATTTGGTTAGAATATTAGATAAAAGTCACTCTTCTTTAGAAATGCAAAGGCATTCTTCAGCTGTCTAAATTTGCTGATAAGAACTCCAAACTTGCTCTTACTTAAGTAACATATTCTCTGCAATTTTTAGAGGCATCTGAGATTTTTAAGACATTTAACATCATTGGCATTATACAGTTTCACAATATTTGCCAGTGTGTAGTTTTTTTTAAAGGGTTTGCCCTAAAAAATGAATAGATGGATGAATGAATGCTTTGCCCTGTGTACTTGGTTTACTCTCTCTCTCTCTCTCTCTCACCCCCCCTTTTTTTTATGAGAGAGAAAGAGAAGACAGAGAATGTGAGAGAGCAAGCAGGGGAGGGGCAGAGAGAGAGAGAGAGAGAGAGGGAGAAAGAGAGAGAATCCCAAGCAGGCTCTGTGCTGTCAGTGCAGAGCCTGGTGTGGGGCTGAAACTCACAAATGGTGAGATCATGACCTGAGCCAAAATCAGGTGTTGAACACTTAACCGACTGAGCCACCCAGGTGCCCAAGTTTACTGTTAATATTTTATACAAAGATAATAATTATGGAGCACCTGGGTGGCTCAGTTGGTTATGCATCTAACTTCATTCAGCTTAGGTCATCGTCTCACAGTCCATGAGTTCAAGCGTCGCGTTGGGCTCTGTGTGGACAGCTCAGAGCCTGGAGCCTGCTTCGGATTCTGTGTCTCGCTCTCTGCCCCTTCCCTGCTCTTGCTCTGTCTTTCAAAAATAAACATTAAAAATTTTTTAAGAATTAATTATGGACATATATTTAGAGACATTTTACCAGATAGAAGGTGTTGGACTTTGATATTGGGTAAAGTAATAAACACTATAATGAATGACCATAACTTCTGGGTTCCCTTACATAAATTTCTTATGTTCTCCTTTTCTTTTTCTTCATTTCTTAAAGTTTCCACATTACTCTTTCTTCCTTGCTATTGTTTTTACTCAGCCACATTTACATGTTTTCCTGCTATTTTGCAAATTCTGCAAATGGGATTTTGAATTCCTTTTTGAAAGAAGCAAAAGTATATCATTTTCATATTTAAATGCATTTCCATGTTCAAGATGACTACTATACATCGTGTTTAATGTGGTAAAATAGAAGGATCATTGAATGTGGAATGAAAACCCTGAATATCAGTGTTTAATCTGACATAATTAGGTCCTGTGAATTTAAGTGAGTTATTAAAACTCTCTGATATTCCTATTAGTGATTTATAAAATGGAGCTTAGAACAACAAATCGTCATTGGCTATTATTATATGAAAGAGTTTTAGAAACCTTAAAAGTGTATCAAATGTACATTAATTAAAAACTGAAATAATTTTATGTGAACATCGCTTTTACTCAAAAGGTGAGCTTTTTACCTTGTGCTATAGCTCATAAAAAACAGTCATTAAATGCTTAAAAATGCATTTGACAAACCTGTGTTTTGGTTGGAATCTATTATTTAAATTCAAAATTGCTTCCTATAAGAGTGCTTGAGTAATTTAAATGATTTTTCTTTCATGCACTGTGACAGGTCTGTAAATTGTGGTATTGATCTGCAGGAGTTATGTATTCTATAAGCTATTAGATCAGACAATGAATAAATATAAATCTTGAGAGTATTTTAAAGAGAAACACACACACACACACACACACACACACACACACACACACACACCTCTATCATGTTTTCTACTTTAGCTAGCATTGTTTAGTTGATTAATTAGGTCCTCAGTATATGGACTGATTTTATTTATATGCTCTACTTTTGAAATAGTATCTATGGTGGATTTTTTTCTCTTATGCAGATCAAATCATGTGTATAAAACAGTGGTGCAGAGAGGATGAGCAACAATATTTCAGCTCAATGGTTTTCAATTAATCAGCCCAGGAGGAGGTTATATGAATTGGAAATTCATAGGTTGAAAGAATATCTGATGAATTTTGACAGAAGGCCTATTATCTACTAAATATTTTTAGCACCTAACTCAGATACCATGAAAGCAATTACTTATCATCTAAATCAAATATCATGGGCTTTATTAACAACAAGCAGAGTAAATTTTTATAATACTTTATCATTTCACAATATTTTTGCTATATAATTTATTGTACAGGTGAGAACATAGCTTTAAGATATTAGATAATATTGATATTAAGACCTAAAGCCCAGTAACATCATGGATCCAACAATAATTTTATTTGACTCAGGTTTTTTAGGTGTAATGTTATCTCTTACTACTCATCATTTGCATTTTTAACTATACTTTTATCAGCTAGCCAAGGGAACTCAAATATTTCCTAGAACCTAATGCACCAAACCAAAACACAGAATAACTCTTTATAGGTCACACATGGTATAAAATGTCTCTCAAGCAACTTATAACAAAATTTTCTAAAGTATAGGGGTCCTAAAGTCAAATACAGGGCTTAATTTTTTTTTTTTAATTTTCCAAATTAGTAAGTTTCCAAATACCTGAAAGTGGCAAGAGATTTATAAAAATGCATTTCTGTTCCCTAGGAGCTATCCAAAATAGGCATATAAGTGACCTGTTTATAATTATTTTATTTTTTCATTGTAAAAAAAGAAACATATATGCATATAATTTCAAGTAATTTTTTTCTTCCAAGATTTTAATTAAATTCAAGTTAGTTAACATATAGCATATAGTGTAGCATTGGTTTTAGGAGTAGAATTTAGTGATTCATCAGTTATATATATCACCAGTGCTCATCACAAGTGCCCTCCTTAATATCCATCACTCATTTAGCCCATCCTACCTCTTCCCTACAGCAACCCTGTTTGTTCTCTATAGTTAAGAGTCTCTTACGGTTTGCCTCCCTCTCTGGTTTTATCTTATTTTATTTTTCCTTCCCTTTTCATATGTTCATCTATTTTGTTTCTTAAAATTCCACATATGAGTGTCTTTGACTGACTGATTTTCCTTAGCATACTACATTCTAGTTCCATCCATGTCATTGCAAATGGTAGGTAGTTTTATTGCTCCTAAAAGAATTGATATACGGTGTCAGCCCAAGATGCAGTGGGATGGGGTAAAGTGTTCCTAGTTGGAGATAGCCTCAGCCTCACTGTCCCATGGAGAGGAGAGTAGAAGTTTGGCTCAGTTTCTGTGTGTTCCAGAAAATACTGCATTACCTTCTTCCTTCTCAGGGTTTCAGATATGCAAAAAAGACAGTAGTAGTATTTTAACTTTTTATAAGTTAACTGTGCATAGCTACGATTCTTATCAATCGTCACCAGTCGTGCCCAATTATGTCACTTGTAATTCCACTAACTGATCAAAGTGACCAAATCAAAGCCAACATTTATGTCATAATAACTAAAAGCTCTGAATTTAGTTTTTAATTAATTTTATCAATAGTCTGGTCACTATCTATCTTAAGTCTCACTCTGTTGCATATTGAACAAGAGAGAAATGGTTCTAGATTATCTGGGCATTTCAATTTGCTAAGGTAAGAATTTCAATATGCAGTATAATAAAAATGATACAAAATTATAACTGGAAATGTCCATAAACTCATAATTTATACTGATTCTTTAAGAAAAGATAACATATAGAGCTTTTGGAGTCAAGGGTCCAAAGTTTGATTCCAGTTTGCTGACAATTTTAAGCTTTATTTTCCTAAAAGCGGAGATATAATAATACCATTAAAAAGATTTTTACAATAATCTGTGTAACACACTTTGTATAATATAGAATTTATCCAATAAACATTTGTTTCCATTTCATAATTTTCTTTCTAAAGCCCTAAAAAGGCCTCTACTGTATCTGATAGAAAATTTTATGCATGAAAATGATCACATAATACTGTGATATAGTCCTAAGTTCTCAATAATCAGGTAAAAGGAAAATTACAGGAAATAATTGCATATTGTAGGCAAGATTTTCATATAAAGACTAAAATATTCATCAGAGTTTTGAAACAAGGAACACATTTCCCAGAATAAATTAACACTGATTAAATACTTAGTGATTTATACCCTTGGCATTGTAAGGACTTATGTTATACAAATACACACCTTCAATCTACTTGTCTTTGGCATTTAAACATTTGGGAAATTCTAAAAGAAATGTTAAGAGAGAGAATGGAAAATAACCTATTGGAGAATCAAAGAGACATACATATTTAATTTTCATTGATTTTCTAGTAGAAGCACTGGGTATTGGAAACATCCAGCCTAAACTGAACATCTTCTAAACTGGTAAAAAATATACATAATCATGTATAATTATGTAGTTATACTATGTTACTTAAAACACTAATTTAATTAATTAATATATGCTTACAAAAATATATTTTAATAGTATATATTATATTTTACCAGTTTTACCAGTCACTCAGAACTCTGAGTTCACATAGCAGCTGCTGGCACACTTGTCCATCCTCCTCTCTGAAGGAAAGTGAGGGATATTGGTTTTTTTCCTCTGGAAGGTAAACAAATCTTCCCTTGGGGAAGAAGAAGGTCTCTATCCTAGAATATAAGCAATTAGTACTGAGGGAGATAAGAAAGGTACCTCTGAACATTATTACTACTTGAATAGGAGCCAATGTCTCTTGGGAAATTCACTATCTCTAACTTCCAAGGTGTGTGGCCATTTAATCATCCTTTAAGATATATAGATATAGATATAGATATCACAGAAAAGCACTTATTACAATTTTATACATAACTTCCATGACCACAGAGTTACATTAATTTGGAATATCATGAAGTCATGATTACAGTCCTTAAAACTGGTCCCAGTTTTAGAGTGTCCTATAAAATTATGTAATTAGTACTTAATCAGTATCAAATATGTAATATGCAATGCTATATGTAACTTCACTAAACATAATCCACTGGAAATTCATAGCATAAGGCAATTTTAACCTAGTTTGGAGTATTGAGAAATGAACCTTCCAAAGATCTCCCTTACCATAGAACTGTGAGCATGGAAACATACAGTTGTCGACAGTTGGCTGTGTCCAAGGATCTCACAAGACTGACTGGAGGCAATGTCACTTTCCTCTGTTTGCTACCTGAAACAATTTATTTTTCTGCTATACTCTGGAGTCTAAGGCTCGTTGTACTATTCTTAGTTATTTTTTATGAGCGCTCCGAAAGGACAAAGTTTAAATGTAAACTTACCTAATGTAGCTGGCAGCAGGAATGTTCCACTTTATGGCAATTAGGTGTGTTCAAAGAAGATTCTCTGACTCTCCAAGGAGATATTATACATTCAGTTTATTTCTTGGATTCATCTTGACTTCACTTTAAAGACCCTGGAAATACTTGGTGATTCCTCATTATTTGCAAAGGGATGAACTAGGGTCCAGTTTAGATAACTACACTAATTTGTTCTTTAAAAAAATTCACTAGAAATATAAGACTCAACTCTAGTATGAATTAGTTTCTGATTACATGCCAAGGGAATATTTTTAAGGAGTACAAGAAGAAAATCACAGATGGCTTTGTTAGCTTGGTATATAAAAAGTAATGTAAACCTCTTAGAAGTACAGAAATGGTCTTTTAAAGAAAGTGGAAAGAGCAAAACAAAATTAAAGTTTTATTGCAGTCCCAAGTTCCTAGCTCTCTTATCTATGCCACTTTTCTAGATTTACATTGCTGTTCTCCAGATCAAAATTCCTATTAAGTTATATTTCAATTTTTTTCTTTTATTGTAGAATGTTAAATTACATCATGGAGTTAAAACACATTGGGCTATCACATACAAGGTAACAGTACTAATTTTAGTATAAGGCATGGGAGTTAGCCTTGTACTTTATTAGATAAGACTGATATTCTATTTACCATTTATTTTATAAAAGAGAGAAAACACGATAACATTTGTCTGAAACTTTACAGATTACTAGATACTACCCTATTTGCAACCCAACACACACAAACCTCTAAGTCTGAGAAAAGACCTAGGACTCACAGAGAAGCTTACGTCAGTTCCTCAGGCCCCAAACCCCAATCCCCAAAACAGGGCATGATGAGAGCCAGGTGACCCCTGCATGTGTGGAGGGTTTGCATCAGGAGAGAGGGCCTCTGGAACTATGGAACTCTGGGTTCACATAGCAGTTGCTGGCACATTCGTCCATCCTCCTCTCTGAAGAGAAGGGAGGGCTCTTGTTTCTGTTTTTGTTTTTGTTTTGTTCTGGAAGGTAAACAAATCTTCCCTTGGGGAAGAAGAAGGTCTCTATCCTGGAATATAAGCAATTGGTACTGAGGGAGATAAGAAAGATACTAAACTTTATTCACAATCTCTAACTTCCAAGGTGTGTGACCATTTACTTATCCTTGAAGTGACAGTGCTCTTTGTTCAGAAAGCCCTGAACATGAAGAATAAAATTACACATGGAATATCATCTCCTGATGAAAGTGTTTGTCAAGAGGACCTATTAGTGCAGTGAATTCATTATTCTATTGATGTTGCATTTCAATATTTACAGTTTAATAAATTTATATCAATATTTCAGAAATATGGAATCTATCATTGAAACAAAGTAAATTCAATACACTGGAAGTATTTGGGTCCCATATGACTGGAAATGAATAAATGTTCTAATTTATAACTTTTTTCATGCACAAAATATCTATATCTATATCTATATAGATATAGATATAGATATAGGTATAGATATATATTAGGCAAAGGGTATAAGGATGGATTTCAGAAGAAGAAATGCTAATGCCCTTTATAATGAGACATACACAAACTTACCAACAGACTGAAAATGCATATTAAAACAATAATATAACACATTTCATCCATATAATACATTTGACAAAAATGTAAACTATTGACAATATCCAAATGCTAATCAAAATATAAGGAAAAAGGCACTTTTATACAATCCTGTAGGGAATGTGATATATTTCAATCTTCCTGGAATATATCAAATTTATCTATTAAACTTTGAATAAAAAGGTTCACAAAAACTTACGTTTCTTGTTCTACCGTGTAGAATTGTTCAGATTAATAGACAAAGACTACATGTTCCTGTCCCCTTGCTGGTAGAGCTGTTTATATGAGGATATGTGCTATTTCTATCCTAGATTGTAAATATCTCCCATAAGTAATCAATCATCCATGCCCTTTCACCTTCTAGTTGGTTTGCAATAGAAGATATCTTCAGGGAAATTTGGAAGACATATATCCAAGACAGCAGAAGTTTAGTCATCCTGGGTCCCCAAATGACTGTGTGGAGGAAGCTGCCCTCTGTTTTGTTCTATTCACCCTGTGTCACTAGATGAGTGAGAAGTTAATCATAATTGGTTTAAG
The DNA here is from genome assembly GCF_023721935.1 of Panthera uncia. Taxonomy (NCBI): domain Eukaryota; kingdom Metazoa; phylum Chordata; class Mammalia; order Carnivora; family Felidae; genus Panthera; species Panthera uncia. Next base: position 47,965,124 of record NC_064813.1, read on the forward strand.
CCAGTAATATGTTGTAGCTCACTTATTATAGCAACTAGCTTTACCCTAACTATACAGTTCTGAGCATCAGTGAAAGAAACAAAGCAAAACATAGGAGCATATATCAAAAAGGATATGATCAGTGGTGCAGGTAGTGGCATAACTCTGGACAGAAGATTGTATACTCCAAAAAATATATATTATCAGTGTCCTGTAATATATTAAACATAATTAGAAAATGGACATGCTATATTTTCAATTTAAAAGAGGGGTGCCTGGGTGGATCAGTCGGTTAAACCACTGATTTTGGCTCTTGATTTTGGCTCAGGTCAAGATCTCATGGTTCGTGAGTTCAAGTCCCACGTCGGTCTCTGTGCTGACAGTAGAGAGCCTGCTTGGGATTCTTTCTCTCCCTGTCTCTCTGCCCCTGCTCTCCCCCCCCCCCCACTAATAAATAAATAGGGCACTCAGTTGATTAAGCATCCAGCTTCATCTCAGGTCACAGTCTCATGGCTCATGAGTTCAAGCTGTTCAGGCTCTGTGCTGATAGCTCAGAACATGGAGCCTACTTCAGATTCTCTCTCTCTCTGCCCTCCCCAAAACAAATAACCATTAAAAATTTTTAAAAATAAATAGATAAACATTTAAAAAAAGATTACACGTGTATAGATGTTTCTATATGTTTGAACAAGGTTAGTTACCAATAATGACTGCTTCAGGGTATAGGAAGGAAAATAATTGACATGATACACTAAACATTTTATTAAAAATCTATAACAAAGCAACTTTCCAATGGTTCACCAATATATGTGTTCTTTCTTTTATTAATTTTTTATGAGACTTTAATTTTCTTCAGCAGATTGTCTTATATGTGTTTAGTCTTGGAAGAGACAGGTTGAACAAAATAATGTGAACACGTTTTGTTTCTATTCATGTGTATATTGGTTTTACACATTTGCTTTTCACAATTTTGTTAGGATTTCTTTTGGCAGAATTACAAATTTTCTGATCACATATTGTTCAAATCTTAACAAAATCTTAATGGGACATCACTGTAAGATCAGAGCCCAAAGTATAAACAGTAAGACCTTGGATTGTAAATAACTTTTTCTTCAAGTGTTTAGTAAGACGAGCAAACATTTCTAATAAATTTTAACTTGATAAACTTGCGATGTCTTAGAGGGACACGTACGAGGAGTACATGATGCTGAATGTTACATGATCACAACCAAGCCAGTGATTCTTCCCTTCTCTTCTCTTCTCTACTCTTCTCTTCTCTTCTCTTCTCTTCTCTTCTCTTCTCTTCTCTCTTCCTTTCCCTTCCCTTCCCTTCCCTTCCCTTCCCTTCCCTTCCCTTCCCTTCTCTCTCTCTCTGTGGGATTGTGGGTAATTGTCTCCGATGCTTGGAGGCTCAGTCTCAGGCTACTGTGTTTGGCAGAAATCAGTGACTTTTCAGAACTTTGGAAGGTGCCCAAAACTGGCACTAGTGTATTTTTTGTCACTTCAGAGCACCTATGGACAGTCCTTTGTTTTTCCATACAAGAGTAAGCTTAGGAATGCTTTACTTCATTCTAGGTCAGGCGGCCTGCAGATATAGACCCTTTCTCCTCTGGTGCCTTATTGCCAGTTACATTAAATACGGTATTTGACAAAAGTTCATTAATACCATACAGTAGTCAGCATCCATGCAAGTGTACATAGTGACCCCCATGCAGAAAAAGGTTGAAAAGAAAGGTGGTAAGAAGGAGATGATTACAGTGGAAGTTAAGAAGGAAATGATTGAGAAGTGCACATGAGGTATGCGAGTGGGTGAAATTGCAAGATTTTATAAGAAGTCTCTGTCTGCATCTCACCTGCATAGGAGGAGGAGAAAAAGATGGAGGGATCCCTCACTTCAAATGAGATTAGGGAGATGTGTAAAATGTGGAAAACAGTGCAACATTTTGTAGAAAAGCACTACCCGAATAAGGCAATAGCAGTGTGAGCCAGCGATGAATCTGTTTACCCATGTGATGTCACATTTCTGCGAAATCCTCAAAAGGAGGCAAAAGCAAGTGCCATTAGATAGGTTCCTTATTAAATTTGCATGAAAAGAAAGATTCCATTGGCCCAATAGATAGCCAATCTATTGATTTTGTTAGTGATAGTGAGAGTCATCCTATACAATAACCCTCCTCTCTCTAGTCTCCCTCACATTAGTCATGAAAGTTTTCAAAGGTAAGTGTAGGTTAATATGTTTATTTGGATTTTGTATTTTCTTTATTATTTTGTATTCTATTACAGTATTGTAATCATTTTTAGATGAATATTTTTGGGTTGTGGGATGGATCATCTGAGTTTCTGTTATTTGTTATGGAGATATTCACTTTGATATACAAGTGCTTTGGATTACAAGCATGTTTCTGGAACGAGTTATGCTTGCAAACCGAAGTTATACTGTAGTTTGAGTTTCTGTAAGTGAAGAAGACAATACATTTGCACATGGTGGTTTTTAGTTGATTAAAGAAAGATAATTAAACTATAATAATACCTTCTATTCATTGATGTGCCAGTAAAATTGTAATTTTGTAGTTAGCTAAACATCATATATTATATAATAAGTCATGTTATGAATAGAATTCTAAGTTAATACTTTTATTTATGGCTTATAGCACTGAGAAGTACAATTATTTCTGTGAAATAAGTCAGCCCTTAAAAAGGGAAATACTAAACTAATTTCACAATATATATTTGTACATTTTTAACAGAGCAAAGTCATACTATTACTTAAAATACACATATAGTATATTCCCTTTTCAAGCGCAAATCTTGCCTTTTCTTGTTATTTGCCTGAATGTGTCTTTTTCCAATTAGAATATCTGCATAAAATAGCAATTTAGGATAGGGTCACTCATTTCTGTTTTGAAGGTCTTAGGTTGAGCCTGGAATTATGTAACAGAATTTTCCAAGAAAGTACTTCAAAAATAAGATTGCAATTGCCATTTGAATATTTTGTATTAATATTCTCCTTTTTTGTTTTTCTTTTGTCTGTCTTTACTAGTCCTTAGAATTACTGTTTTCTACAGATAGTAGGTTTGCCTTATATGATGGATTATATTACACCCTTTACTATTTGATATATGCAAGAGGCTAATTTGCTTGAAAATAACATTGCCTTGGTTTGCCTAAATTCCTGGTATCTCTTATGATAAAATAACCTCTTAAAGAAAAACCATCACTCGCAAATACATACTAAATTACAAGGTATATGTTTTGCCTTGAAAGTTTAACTTCTGGGGCACCTGGGTGGCTCAGTCCTTAAGTGTCCAACTCTTATTTTCGGTTCAGGTCATGATCTCATGATCTTGACAGTATGGAGCCTGCTTGGGATTCTCTCCCTCTCTCTCTGTCTCTCTCCCCGACATGTGCTCTCTCTCTCTCTCTCTCTCTCTCTCTCTCTCAACATAAATTAAAAAATAAATATATATTTTTTTGCAAACAGAAATAAATCGTACAAACATTTTGATCATAAAATGAGACACTGAGTGAGTTAATATACTTTGGAAGTTTAAGTAAGTTGTTTCCCTCCCCATGAAAGAGATCATCACAATGTGAAAAAATAAATAACCAAGGTACTGAGATTAAGCAAATGAGAGTTTGAAGAAACACTAAAACAAACTTTTCCTTTTCATGAGTTTTTAAACCTACAGACAATTTTGGTATTTTAAAAATGTGTATTTACAAATGTTTTAATATTATTAGTTGGTACTTTTAATTTTGATCCTGTGCTAGGCACTTGAGAGATTTTTCCGTCTAAAATTTGCTAATGTAATCTCAATAAGTTCCTCTTTTTTTGTTGGAGGAAGTAAGTCATGACTAAATAACTTGCTAGAATATACATGTCTAAAAGTCATGAGTCTAAACTTCAGCCAAGGTTTGCTTAATTTCAAAGCTAGAGTCTTCCAACTTCATGTTGTTTGCTGTCAGTGGAATGGATAAACTGCTTAGTAGGAATGAATGAGTGATGTCTTTAGGCTTAAGTTCCTTTGAAAACTATCTAAAATGTAATGATTATTAATATATTATCTCAAATAATATCAATAATATTGTTTTGGTTGATGTTTCTAAATATTTTTCTTTGGGGAATCAATAAGGATAGATATAGCCCAAATAATTTGAAAAAATTGTATGACTTCAAAGTGTGTCCCCTTCACTATTGTGCTTTTAGAAAAGTAAAAGAAAAAATTGTACTTTACTTATGGAAGGGTCTTAAAGTTTACATGAATTTCATTGTATGCATTTTTAATAAATTATTTGCAAGTTAGATTGTATTTAGAATTCTATTGTTAGTTTACTGTAGCTAAAGTGGACCCTCAAACAACACGGGTTTGAATTATGCAGGTCCACTTATATATAGTTTTTTGTATAAATACATTGTTGTACTGGAGATGTGTTCTCTCTTCCTAATGATTTTCTTAACCTCTGTACTCTATTGTACTTTAAGAGTACAATATATAATACATTTTTTGTGTTTATTTTTTAGAGAGAGTGAGAACAGAAGTGGGGGAGGGGCAGAGAGAGAGGGGACAAAGGATCCAAAGCAGGTTCTGTGCTGTCAGGACAGAGTCCAGTGAGGGCTTGAACTCACAAAGAGTGAGATCATGAATTGAGCCAAAGTTGGATGCTCAACCTACTGAGCCAAACCAGGTGCCACTATCATACGTTTAATATACAAAATAGGTGTTAATATTATGTTTATATTATTGGTAAATTTCTGGTCAGCAGTAGGCTATTAGTAATTTAGCTCTTGAGGACTCAAAAATTATATGAAGAATGTTAACTCTCCCAGAGGGTCAGCACCTCTAACCCCCACATTGATCAAAGGTCAGCTCTATACTAAAAACTCCTATAAATTGTATTTTATTAACAAAAGCTTTTCTGTTTATCAAATATGTATATTTGGGACCAAATTTAAAGAAATCAAGACTGGCAATATGTTTAAGAATAAATTGACCCTCAGTTTGTTCTGTTTTTTAAGAGTCTCTTATGCTTTGGCTCTCTTCCACTCTAACCTCTTTTTTTTTTTTCCTTTCCCTCCCCCATGGGTTTCTGTTTAAAAGTTTCTCAGGATCCACATAAGAGGGGGGTGGGAGGGAGGGGAGGGTGGGTGAGGGGTATTGAGGAGGGCACCTTTTGGGATGAGCACTGGGTGTTGTATGGAAACCAATTTGACAAGAAACTTCATATATTGAAAAAAAAAAGAATAAATTGAACCAACAATTAAAAAAAACACTTAGTATTAGTGTTTTTATTTGAAATTCATTAATGAAGTCCAAAAATCTCAAAGGAGGAAGATAAAGATACTAATGCTAATCCTGGACTCTGCATTTTTACATTTTACAAATTTATTAAGGTATAATTGGCATTAAACTGCACATAATTGAAGTTTATTAGTTGATAAATTCTAACATATGTATATATTCCTAAAATCATAATGTCAGTCAAGAAAATGAGCATATTCATCCATCTCTAAAGTTTTCCTCCTTGCCCTTTTTAATTTCTTTCTCCCAACTTTTCCTGTCCCTGACAAAACTTATCAAATTTCTGTCACTAAAAATGCATTTTCAATTTTTAGAATGTATATAATGGAACTATATTAGGTGTGGGTGTCTGGGTGGTATTGAAATATGGACGTCTGGCTTCTTTCACTCAGCATGATTCTTTCTAGATCCATCCTGTCATCACATGTATCAGTAGTTCATTCCTTTTTTATTACATACCATGATAACAGTATACTACAATTTGTTTATGCTTTCACCTGTTGATGGACATTAGAGTTATTTCTAGGATTTGGCTCCTACAAATGATGCTGGTATTAAAATTTGTGTACAAGTCTTTGTGTAGATATATATTTTTTTAATTTCATTTTTATAAATAGTAGGAGAATGTTTGAATCCTATGATGGATGTATTTTTAACTTTTTAAGAAACTGTCAAACTCTTTTTCCAAAGCGATTGTACCATTTTACATTCACTCATAGTGTATGAGAATTAGAGTTACTCCACATCCCTGCCAGCACTTAGTATGATTTTAATTTTAGCTACCCTAATTGGTTTGTCATGGAATTTCACTATAGTCTTCATTTGCATTTTCTACATTATAAAGAACTAATGATGTTGAGAACGTTTTCATGTGATGTTTTGCTTTCCAAATGTCTTCTTCAGTTTGTTCAAATATTTTTCCAGTTTTTTTTTACATTTTTTTTTTATTTTTGAGAGACAGAGAGAGGCAGAGCACAATTTGGGGAGGGGCAGAGAGAGAATGAGACACAGAATCTGAAGCAGGCTCTAGGCTCTGAGCTGTCAGCACAGAGCCCAACGTGGGGCTTGAACCCACAAATCATGAGATCATGACCTGAGCTGAAGTCAGATGCTCAAGCAACTGAGCCACCCAGGCACCCCTATATTTTTCCAGTTTTTAAAGCTGGCTTGTTTTCTTATTATTGGGTTAGAAGGCAAGATACAAGTCCTTTGTGGGAGACCGTATTTATAAAACTGATGTGAATATGTATTTTATACATAAATATTTATAACTTTGTATTTTACATATATAAACATTTTATAAATTATTTTAATACATATTTGTGTATGTGTATATACACATACATAAATAATATTATATTTATTATATATGATGTTGACCAATCAAGTGCAAACCAGGCTATCTACACAGCAACTGCATTTGCATATGCTAGACAAAGGTTCTAAAAATAATGTAACAGTATTGTCCAGAGGATCAGAAGATGAACTATCATATCTCATATCACTAGCACAACATTCAAACATAATAATTACAGTATCTATTAGGTGGAAAATGTCATTATGGTGCATGCATGTGTGTTTGAGTGTGTGTGTATTTGAATAATCATAGGGGCATCTGCAGATGAAAGGCAAGTACTTCTATCCCTTTTTTTTTTTTCTTGCAGGCTAGTATGAGAGGCCAGAATAGCAATACAGAGCTAAGGCAAAGCTATGTTTCAATGTTATTTAAAACATATGTAGATCTTACTTCTTAAATATTGAGACCAATAATTTTACAAGTGAGAAAGAAAGAAATACAAACTTTGCACAAATGTTTTGTCTGCCAAACTTAAGATCTCACAGGTATTTAAAATTCAAGAGAGACTGAAAGGCCCTGTTGGAAAGAAAGAAATCTCTATAGAGAAAGTGGTTTGGACCTACAAGGAAGCATCACCAACTGAATTTATACCTTGGAGAAAAGAGCAGTGACTCCGGAAATAACATTAACCTGTACTTGAACCCAGCCTTCTGTATCTATATAACCCAAGAAGTTTTCTCATGAAATACAGAGAGCAACCAGGGTAGCAACTAGTTTGGGGACTGCATTGGGACCCACTGCAAATGTGTGTGTGTGTGTGTGTGTGTGTGTGTGTGTGTGTGTGTGTGTGTTTGTGTATGTGTGTATACATACATACATACATACATACACACATATACATACAGGAAGGAGCTAAGCCCTATGATCTGATGGCAAGTAAGTTAGGTCCACATGATTCATGAATAGAACAGTAATCTAAGAGCATGAGGTAGAGGTATAAACCTCCTGTGAGGATTATGACCCCAGTGGTCTGTGCTCCTGTGTGGACTGCTGAGGGAGAATCTTTGCTAGGTGCAGTGAGATCATGTGTACATGCAGAGAGAGCAAGATGGCCGGAAACAGCAATGAGAATGCCAACTTTAGGAAAGTAGAGTACTGCTAAAGGCAAGAATAGGAAAATTTTCTGAAACTGCGCTCACCAATTCTCCCTGATCCTTTAGGACTTTCAGAAAAGGAAGGTAGAGGGTTGAGAAATGCATAGACCTAGGCTGACCATATAGAATAGACCATGTATACTAGGTTGACCATATAGAAAAGGAAGATAGAGGATTGAGAAAATGCATAGGTCTGGCACAAGGTTCGTAGTGAAAGAGGGCACTAATAATAGCAATTCACCTAGAAACTGGATCTCTCCCAAGCAAACTGTGGTGAATAGGTAATAGTGATGTTGAGAAGAGAATGTATTGGTATAGCAGACTTAGTTTCAAATTGTCAGGGTGACTGGTAAATTTAGTATCTCAACATAATGAGGCTTTGAGATATTTGACTATAAATATAACTAGGGAATTGAAGTTGTTGCTTCTAGTAGTGACAAGAAACGTAATAAATGAGTATAATATTTTAAAATCTGTGAATATGCAAATCAAAACTTTCTAGAAATGACTTCTATGAAGATTTGTACAGTTTTCTAATTTTTTCTTTCATTATTCTTTACGGCCATGAGGCTTGTCTGGTAGAAGTTAAGAGGGTCAGTATCATGCCTAGGTTGTGGTAAACAGGTATTAGGTAGGCATTCAATACAAAAGGACTCAAATAGATTTATTTATTTATTTTTTTAATTGGGCCATTACAGCCAAACTACTTTTTCATCCCCTATGCGTGTTGGTTGGTATAATCCCTTAGTTGTGTTATGTGGGAAAAACTAGAAACTGCTGCTTTAAGATGAAACAAATTGAGATTCTAGAGTTTAATGCCAAGTAGTTTAATTATTAAATGTTTTTATTAATTAAAATAATATTTTATTAGGTTTCGGTAATATAAAAACAAAACAGCAAATTTAATAGTATCAATTAAATATATCAATATTAAGAATCTTATTAATTGTGATCATGACATGTAAAACAGACATGGATTTATGACAAAACAGTTTTCTCAGCCATGAAGGTAACATATTGCCAGTGAAACCACAAAATTATGTGCAGTGAAAAATAAAAATCATCAAAACCACTAGTTCTGATTATCTAGAAAGTGCTATCAACTAATGAATGGCTGTTTTGGCTAAGATCAATCATGGTTTCTAGTGTATCATATTAGTTTCAAAAAGTAAGCAATGTGTTTCACATTTTTAGGAGAAATATCTCTAAATGTCAAGTATTGTAAATGCATTTCCCTTTTAAACTTCTGAATGCCTTTTGTTTCAAAACAAGATTTTTTTTCTTAAGTTGAACAGTAATTTATGGCTTACCTCTACTTAATTAGCTTAGCACTTGATTGTCTCCATTGAAATGAAAGGAAACTAGCTATTAATTATAGGCTTAGACCCAAACTGATGGGAACATCAATACTTTTACTGCAATTTTCTCAATAAATCCCAGATCATAAAGCCTTACGCATGCATTCTGGAGCTGGAACAAGTTTTATGCCCATTAACATGGAGACAACACATTGATTGCCTGCTATGACATTATTAAAATGAACTGATGAGACAGATCCAGGGGGAAAAGATGCTCCAGTAAAGCCAGCATTCTACTGCATAAATTCATCCTTTCTTAAATTAGGACATATAATTTTTTACCATTATTATTCATATTAATGTAATATGTTTTGATTTTTAAACCTTAATATTATAGGTTTCAATAAAGACATGGAATTCTTTCAATACAGTGAAAACTTAGCAATAAATGTGAATTTCTCTGATTCAGTTTATTAACTGAAGATTATTGTCAATAATCCTAAATTTAGCATGTATCCAGTCAATACAGTTATGTGTTTTTTCCCTATCAAATACATCTGAATGGATTCAGGCAGAAAATATAGAGTTTCATCTAGTACAATGTGGACTTATTCCAGATAAATATGAGAAAGAGAGGAGGCAAGAAGGTTGATTGTACATGCAGTGTATAATTAGAATGATAGACCACAAGATCACATTTCGGCACAGAGGGGTATGAAGATATGAAAGTGGTAAGCAAAGTGTATGAGTGATAACATCCATGGGATATTTTTTGGAAAAATGGGCAAAGAATTGTCAGAGGGGTGGATAAAAAGGGAGTGGGCTGGAAAGATAGGAATGAATTTTTACAGAGTGGAACACTTGGAACTCAGATTATAGAAGTGTTGCAAATAAAAATCACAACATATTAGTGTGTTATAAGATCAGTTTCTTGGGTCATGGCTAGCATTTTAGGATATGGTAGAAAATTTAGTACATTGGAAGTAGTGTTTATAACTTGTTTCACGTACATGTGCCCGTGTGAATGTTTGTGCATGTATATCCTGGTCATGAGTTTGTCTCACATGGGGTATAGTAGCAAAACTGAAAGCCACTTATGGGGTATAATAGTGAAGTAGCAGAGGTAGGTTGGAGGAGACAAAATCAAAGAGGAGAGAACCAGATTACTAGAAAAATGATCAACTTGTTATTTTTATTTGAGAATTCTTTCTTTGTCCATGATCTGTAAGACTAAGCAATGTTATTTTATTACTCATTTTAAAGAATAAGCACTTGACCTTATGTTTTTTTTTTCCCCCTGTGGTATATTTACTATGCCTTGACATCTATACTTTTTTCTATGTTTTTTGGGGGGAGGGAGGTATATAGTTTGTTTTCTAGTATGATAATTTAGGTGCTTATTAATTAGCATCTTCTCTTCCAGTATAAACATTTAAGAACATAATCCCTGAAATACTAGCTTTATCAAATATGAATTTATCAAAACATTTTATGGCTTATTTTTTTAATGCCCACAATGGCTGTCTCTTTGATACATGAATTATGTAGAACTCTATGGTGGTTTGATTATTTTTATTATTTATCATTGCATAGTGGTTTAAGAGTATATTTTTGGCATAACAAATATCTGATATTTGGAAAGAAGCTGTATGCCTTTGTACATTCTCTATGCACATGAAGATATGAATTCTCCAATTCTTGAATACAATGTCTATCAATATTTTTTTCAAATGACCCATTGATAAATTACATTGAAATCTGCTATCCTATTTTTTTTCCTTCTGTCAATTTTTGCTTAATATATTTTGCAGCTACCTGCATTCCAGGCAACAGTTATATTTTTTCCCTGATGATTTGTATCATAGTTTAGTAATCTTATTTCTAACACTGTTTTTCTATTTTATAGTTTATACATTCTGATAATTACAGTTCCCTTAGCTTTATTTGGATATTATCACCTAATACATCTTTTTCACACCTTTATTGTTTTATTTTTTTCATACAACTTATTAACTCACTTATAAATATTACTAAAAGTAAATTTTTTAAAAAAAAGCATTCTGATAATATTTGATATTGGCTTTTGTTTTTAAGAAAATCCTGCTTTTAGTGTTTCTTTATCTTAATTGCTACTGGCTCCAGTTTCTCCTCAATTTGTTAGATTGTTGGAGGTGAAGGTGGTCCTTGCTGAGTTTTTAAATGGTTATTTAAATTATTCTTGGGGCACCTGGGTGGCTCAGTCGGTTAAGCATCCTACTTCTGTTCAGGTTATGATCTCATGGTTCCTGAGTTACAGCCCCGCATCAGGCTCTGTGTTGACAACTCAGAGCCTGGAACCTGCTTCAGATTCTGACCCTCCCTGGCTCATGCTCTGTCCCTCTCTTTCTCAAAAATAAGTAAGCATCAAAAAATAAAATTAAGTAATAAATTATTTTTAATTAGTTCTTATTATGATTTAAAATATGCTATTATGATATTAATATGTGTGCATAAATGCTTTAAAATATACTTTATCCAGGTGCCTGCACGGCTCAGTTGATTGACTGTCTAAGTCTTGATTTCGGTTCAGGTCATGATCCCATGGTTGTGGGATCAAGACTTGCATCAGGCTCCATGCAAGCATGGAGCCTGCTTAAGATTCTTTCTCTCTTCTCTCTCTCTCCCTCTTTCTCTCTGTCTCTGTCCCTCTCTCTCCCTTTTTCTCTCCCTCTCCCTCTCTCTGGCTCTCAAATAAAAAATAAAAAATAAAATATAATATACTTTATTCAGTATCTACTTACTTTTGAGTTATGTGGGCCTTCTCAGTATTTATCTCATCATATTGAAAAATGTGGAGATATCTTTTATTTCTTATTGTGTGGCCCAAGAAAAGATACTCAATTTTCTCCTCTCTAAATTGGATACAGTTATAAAAATAATACCTCCTTGTTAAGGACGTTGTAATTATTAAATGAATTGCTATATACAAATTCCTTACTTTTATAGTGATAACTATGTCCCACCCTGTTCAAGAAAAGGAGGAAGTGATCATATCAAGTATTTGAGGAAAAAATTCTCTTTTTGTAGTTATTTCTGTGTCTCCTACCACTGAACAGATTCACATAAATGTTGACATTACAGTGGTGGGATTGGTGAATGAGGTGGAGATCAAGAGGTACAAACTTTGTGGGGCGCCTGGGTGGCTCAGTCGGTTAAGCGGCCGACTTCGGCTCAGGTCATGATCTCACAGTCCGTGAGTTCGAGCCCCATGTTGGGCTCTGTGCTGACAGCTCAGAGACTGGAGCCTGCTTCAGATTCTGTGTCTCTCTCTCTGACCCTCTCTCGTTCATGCTCTGTCTCTCTCTGTCTCAAAAATAAATAAACATTAAAAAAAATAAAAAAAAAAGAGGTACAAACTTTGTTATAAAATAAATCAGTGATAAGGGTGAAAAGTACAGCACAGGTAATGTAGTCAATAATATTGTAACAATCTTGTATGGTGACAAATGGTAACTACACTCACCATGGTGAACATTGTGTAATTTGTATACTTGCCCATTCGCTGTGTTATACACTTGAAACTAAAATAACATTGTATGTCAACTATATTTGCATAATATTAAAAAAAAAGATAGTATAGCTCTTCTTCAAGCCTTGACTTGTAAAACACCAGTTGCTGCTCTTTAAGATTATAATGCTTGGGGCACCTGGGTGGCTTAGTTGGTTAAGCGTCTGACTCTTGGTTCCTCCTCAGGTCACCATCTCACAGATGGTGAGTTTGAGCCCCATGTCAGGCTTTGTGCTGGCAGCATGGAGCCTGCTTGGGATTCTCTTTCTTTCCCTCTCTCTCTGCTTTTCCCCTTGCTCATGCTGTCTCCGTGTCTCTCAAAATAAATAAATAAGAAAAATAAGAAAATAGTAAGAAAAAATAATAAGAAAAAAAAAGAATATAATTCTTTTCTTCTGCCTCCTGTCTTCTGACCCCTCTTCTCTTCCCAAGTTACTGCACTGGTTGAGGGAATTGTTTTTTTGTAGACCGTTTTGGCTTTGGCTGGCCAAGAATAATTTTCAGTTGAATGACTCAAATAGGCCACCCTGCTTTTTCTAAAGAACTTCTCTATGTTGCTAGCAGGTTTCTACTGTTAACTACTTTCCAACATCCTAAGTATCTGAGCAGTTTTCATTTAAGTCTTCATGTTTATTTATGCACTGGCTCTAGTAAGCATAAGCTCTTTGTCTTTATTCTTTTAATGATTAGCCTGATATTTAACCTAAGGGATGGAGGCTCTGTGGTTCTATGGGAATGATAGAATTAAACTGCTTCCTATAAAGTCCCCACAGGTATAAGAGATAAAAGTTACACTTGGAGAATATATCTCAGGAGGATACTTTGTCATGTCCTACAGAAAATAACAGACAGAACTAGACTAATTGGGATTAAAATGCCCATTGCCATTGTGATACATAAGTACCAAAAGCATATTCTCAGAAAAATGATACAGGGAAGATGAAAGAAGCATGCTGGAATAATAAAAAGAAAGTTGATGAAACTCTAAGCACATTGGTAAAATTAAGTAAAATTATTATGTTTTATCATGAGCTCTGTCTTTATAATTAAAATTTAAAAATCCTGCTAATCCTGAAGTGTTTTTCCTGTTATTTCTCTTTAACTACTATTATTTCTTTCCATCTGGGATTTAAAATTCTGATCAAATATTTGTTCATGTCATATATTAAATATAAATACTTAAATAATGATACTCCTTCAACACTAACAGTATATTGTATATTAATTGACCACTTACAACTGAGAAGAAATTTCTTGATTTTTAGGCTTATTAAATATTAAATATAATTACAGATGTAAATATAAATCATATAGCTTGTTTTAAACTATGGGTGTATAATATTCAAATAAAATTCCCAGTGAAAAGACACAAAAATCATTCTATTAAATATAAAGAATGTTAAATGGGAAAAAGGCAATCTTTTCAACAAATGGTGTTGGGAAAACTGGACAACTACGTGCAAAAGAATGAATCTGGACCACTTTCTTATACCACACATAAAAATAAACTCAAATTTGATTAAGGACCTGAATGTGAGACCTGAAATCAGAAAATTCCTAGAGGAAAACATAGGTAATAATTTCTTTGAATCATATTTGTAGATCGAAACATATTGGTAGATAAGTCTTCTCTGGGAAGGGAAACAAAAGCAAAACTAAACTGTTAGGATTATGCCAAAATAAAATACTTCACACAACAAAGTAAATCATCAATAAAACAAAAAGGCAACCTACTGAATGGGAGAAGATATTTGATATATCTGATAAGGAGTTAATATAGAAAACATGTAAGGAACTTACACAATTCAACACAAAAAAAACCCCATGTAATCTACAGTTAAAAAGTGGGCAGAGGACCTGAATAGACACTGTCCAATGAAGACACACAAATGGCCAATAGACACATGAAAATGTGTTCAACATCAGTAATCATCAGGGAAATGCATATTAAAACCACAATGAGATATCACATCACACCTGTTAGAATGGCTAAACTCAAATGGACAAATAAACCTATGTTACATTTTGTGCTTCCATTGAGTTACATTGGTATAAAATGTGAATTTTAAACAGATTATCAATTGAGAATGACATCCAGAACATGGAAATTCTCTTTACAGAAGTGTCCTTTTTTTGTTTGGTTTAATATGAAACATACTAATGCACATATTGCACACACTGACACAGTTACTAATAATTACAGTGAATTTCAGTACATTTGTACTAGCCATTAAACTTTGCAGGAGTGGAAGATCTTTCTGGAATATAATAGTCTTGACTGACATAAGTTTTAAATGTCACCTCAATTCATACTTTTGGAATTAGTATGTATAGAAATGCAGAATATTATATTTTACTTTATGTGACTGTTCCTTGCAAATATCTTAGACTATTCACAATTTTGTGTTCTTATGCATCTCTTGACCTCAGTTTCTCATATGAACAATGGGGCTAAATCTAGTGATCTAATCTTTCTAGATCACAAACTGGCTGAACTTACTCTGAATTACTCAATGCTCGAGGGATCTAGCTTCATAAATATAAGCCTTTCTAATATTTCATAATATTCTTTTTAGGAGGAGACCATATTCCAAGAATATTTTTACATTTCTGTATAATTAGGGCTTACTGAGCAAAGTAAATTAGATGATTAAAGAGCAAACATGACTTGAAAGTAAGAAGGAGGGATCTCTCTACCCTTCCCTACATTAAAATTAACGAAAATCTAGTGACCTTTCCTTCTCCAGAGCATTTGATTTCAGAGCTAGGGTCCCTTTCTCTCTGGAAATAAGGAGGAACAGATGTGCAGCTCCCTTCAATAAGCTTCTCATATCATAATGTTGGGATTCCTGTCCTGTGAAGCCTCAGTGCATGTGCAGGGTAACATCAGGTTTCTATCATGCCACTCCATGGAGACTGAGGCTCAGGGAGCTGGCAATAAGATGCTAGATGAGTAATAAACAATCCGGTCTCTGATCTAGAGACGTCATGTGCTCTGTCAGGATAAATAAGTAAATGTAGTTATAAATACTTAGTGATACTAAATACAAATCATTTTATAATTTCTTCAGTGTATTTTCTTGGCTTAAAAATCATGTATTTTGTGTTCAGTTTCTACAGAAAATTTTGAGAACCTGTATGTTCCAGGCACTCTGCTGTCTTTCCCACACATTATCTTAATTAATTTGATGTCATCATTTTACAGAACTAGCTCAAAGATCCAGATCATAACTTAAATAATGTAAAATGCACACTGATATACACTATTAAAAATAAATTTTAGATATGTGAGCATGCTTATCAAACAAAAATGTTTAAAATATTTGCATCTATCTACTTTTAAATCCTCTGTCTTCAACTAGGTAACATACCAGAGGTTTCTTTTTCTCTTTTTAGCTATAAAACCAAAATTCCATTAGCATGCCAGAAACAGTTTAACTAAGAAATGTCACAGGCTCATAGACTGAATAACTAACATAGGGAGGAGTCAACAGGTATGTGAAAACTAACTTGTTAATTTTAATATTGGCAAACCACTGATAATTTGATTTAGATGTTCTATCATGTTGGAGCCCTAACAATATTCACACAGTGAAATACAACTTTTTTAAAAAAAATTAATGTTTATTTCTGAGAGAGAGAGAGAGCAGAGAGAGAGAGAGCGAGCATGAGCGGGGGAGGGGCAGAGAGAGAGGGAGACACAGAATCTGAAGCAGGCTCCAGGTTCTGAGCTCTCAGGCCCAGAGCCGGACACAGAGCTCGAATGAACTGAGCGGAAGTCAAATACCCAACCCACTGAGTCAGGCACCCCTGTGAAATGTAATTTTTGATGAACTCAGTCTTATTCATATTATTTGAAAAATTAATTGGTGCTTGTTTAAGAATGGTTTGGTTGCTAGAAATGAATCATTTTAGGGACAAATAACTGAAGACACACTTTCCCCAGTTCTTTATATTTGAGTAATTTGGCTGAGCTAAGCTAATAACTTGATGTTTAGAATATATACATTTGTTAGTTTGACCCACTCCATTTTAAGAGGTGGGGCGGAGGTGGGGACAAGGGGAGTTACAGGCAGTGTGAGTCACAGGCAGTGAAAACAACTTTCACTGGTCCCATGGCAATCGGTAGAATGAACACAATTTAGATATAAAATACTTAACTATTAACTTGTTTATTCACAATTTACTAAAGATGGAAACCGGTTAAGTTAAAAATATACACAAAGAAGTACACATACCATTAGCCATCAAAGCAATGATTTAATCACATGTTATGTAGCTTTTAAAAATATTCTACCCTATACTCATTAGACGAGAACAGAAAACAGCTAAAATATTTTTAGTATTATTAAAAAATAGTTCTCTTATTTTTAGTGGATTCCCTGAAAGGATCTCTAGAAACTCCAGATGTTCCCAGACCAAAATTGAGGAATGTCATTTTAGAGTATAGCTAGTACCTATTTTTTTTTTTTCTCTAAAATATTGATTAGATGTATAAATCTCAAGTTATTGGCTCCACCATGGATGCACGTTTGGGTTCTTTTATTTTATTTTTTTTAATATAAATAAGTCTACTTTAATGGCCTTGCAATTCCAGATGTATATTTTAAATTTTCTCCATATATAACTAGGCATGGAAGTCTTGGGTCAGACATTTATGGTAATAAAATTAGCCTTCAGTTTTTCAAGGTAAAGAAATATTATTTTCTGAAATTGTGGTACCAATTTTAAATCCCATCAAAGTTTTTCCATTTTTTCACATCCTGTGGGATATGTTTCAGAATTTATAATTGTGTTACTACATTGGTGTGACATTGTTTCTAACTGTGGTTAAAAATTTATCTTTATTACAAGCTTAAATATTTTTTCTCAGATATTATCCATTTTATTTATTTATTTATTTATTTATTTATTTTTAATTTTTCTAATGTTTATTTATTCTTGAGACAGAGACAGAGCGCGAACAGGGGAGGGGCAGAGAGAGAGGGAGACACAGAATCTGAAACAGGCTCCAGGCTCTGAGCTGTCAGCACAGAGCTCGATGCGGGGCTTGAACCCACGAACTGTGAGATCATGACCTGAGCCGAAGTCGGACGCTCAACCGACTGAGCCACCCAGGCGCCCCAGATATTATCCATTTTAAATGTCTTTGTGAAATAAAATAGCTTTTCTTATCCAGCAGTTTTTTAATATGAAAATCAATTTTTTTATTAATAGAGCTATGCCAGTTTTCTTCTTTCAGTTGGTGTTTTCATAGTATGTAATATTTCATTTTTATTCTCAATTTATAGAATTGTTTTCTGTATAGACAACTCAGCTGGATAGATTTTAATAAACTTTACTATCTTTGTTTTTTAACTGCAATTTTAGTCCATCTACATTTAATATAGCTAAATATTTGGAGGTCATATCTACCAATTTATTTTTGGCTTTTAATTTGTCTCACATGTTCTGTTTTTTATCCCTGGTTTCTTGCCTCTTTTTGAGGTCAGAGAGTTTTTTTTATTTTTCTACTTTTCCTCATTTTTCAGTCTGGAAGTTTTATATTGTGTCTCTCCTAGAGGTTACAACTGATACTATAATGTGATTACTTAACACATTATAGTCTAAATTAATCAATGTCTCCATGTCCTCCCTAAAATACCAGTCTTTTAGAACACTTTACTTTTATTTATATTTCTAATATTATATAATTTTATTGTTATGTAATTTTATCATTTTAAATCTAAAAATGCATTGTATTACTTTTTATATAGTTAGTAATCATAGAATTTACTCACATATTTACCACATACTTCATTTTTTCTTTTATCTCAGACTTTTAAAAACCATGTTTACCTCCGTATGTAATGTCCTATACAATGTGTCTACTTTTAACAAATAATTACAATACATGCCAAACAACAAGGGGAAAAACTTCAAAGTCTGAAAAGAAAAATAATTATAACAAAACTTGGGGATGATACAGGTATTAGAATTATAAACATGACAATTTGAAATAACTAATATGTTAAAGACTCTAGTTAGAAAGGCAGGCAGAATGCAAGTTCTAAATAGACAATTTTAGTAAAGAGAATCTAAAGAAAGAATAAATGAAAATGCTGAATGTAAAAACACAGTATAAGAAATGAAGAATATTTGGGGTGCTTGGGGATCTCAGTCACGTAAGCATCAGACTCTTGATCTCAGCTCCCGTCATGATCTCATGATTAGTGAGACTGAGCCCCACATTGAGCTCTGCACTGACAGTGAAGAGGCTGTTTGGGATTCTTTCTCTCCCTTTCTCTCTGCCCCTCTCCCGCTCACACGCTCTCTTTCTCTGTCTCAAAATAAATAAACATTAAAAAAAAAAGAAATGAAGAATATATTCAACAGGCTCATCGGTAGTAGATTTGACAAAGGTAAAGAAATAACAAATCCTAAAGATAGGTCAATAGAAATTATGCAAAATGAGATGCAAAGGGAGAAAAAGAATAAAACTAAGAACAAATAATCCAAGGGTTGTGGGACAATATAAAATGCTAAAACATGTGAAGTTGGAATCCCAGAAAGAAAATAAAACAGGAATGAAGCCCAAGAAATATTAAGGAAAAAAATTAGAAATTAGCCAAAATTATTTATACCAGAACAGATCCAGGAATCACAGAACACCAAGCAGAAAATAATATCACAAACAATACCAGTAGCATCGACAACAACAACAATTTACACTTAGTCATATTACATTAAAAGTGCATAAACTTGGGGCACCTGGGTTGCTCAGTCAGTTAAGCGTCTAACTCTTGGTTTCAGGTCAGGTCATGAGTTCAAGCCCACATCAGGCTCCGTGCTGCCAGCGTAGAGCCTGCTTGCAATTCTCTCTCCCCTCTCTCTCCCTCTGCCCTACTCACTCGCTCTCAAAATAAATAAATAAACATACAGAAACCAAAGACAAAATTTTCAAGCTATCTGGAATGAGTGAGGAAATCTTTCTACAAATTAATACAAATAAGAATATGATAGATTTGTCATCAGAAACCATGTGAGCAAGAAAACACTGGATTGCTTAAGGAAATAAAAAAAAATTCTCAACCTAGAAATTTATTTATTTATTTTTATTTTTTTTAATTTACTTTAAGTATATTTAACTATGTTATTTTAGTGTCAGGTGTACAACATAGTGACTTGGCAAGTTTATATATTGTTATGTTCACCACAAGTATAGCTACCATCTGTCACCAAACATCACTGTGGCAATATCATTGACTATTCCTTATACTGAACTTTTATTCCTGTGACTTATTGATTCCATAACTGATAGTCAGCATCTCCCACTTTCCTTCACCCATTTTGACCACCCCCCACCCCCACCCCTCCTCTGGAAACCATCAGTTTGTTCTCTGTATTTATAGGTCTTTTGTTTACTCCCTTCTTTTTTTTTTTTTTTTTTTTTAAGATTCGTTGTGAGTGAAATCATATGGTATCTGTCTTTCTCAGTCTGACCTATTTCACTTAGTGTAATATCCCCTACGTCCTTCCATGTTGTTGCAGATGGTACAGTCTATTTCTTTTTTTATGGCCATGTAGTATTTCATTGTGTATATACATCACATCTTCCTTATCCATTTGTCTCTTGATGGATACTTAGGATGCTTTCACGTCTTGGTTCTTATAAATAATACTGCAATAAATGCATGGGTGCATGTATCTTTTCAAATTAGTGGGTTTTTTTCCCTTTGGTTAAATACCCAGTGGTGGAATTACTGGATCATATGGTATTTCTATTTTTATTTTTTTGAGGAACCTCCATACTGGTTTCCATAGTGGCTGCACCAATTTACATTCCTACCAGTGGTGCACAAGTGTTCCTTTTTCTCTACATCCTTACCAACTTCCTGTCTTTTTTATTTTAGCCATTCTGATAGGTGTAAGATGGTATCTCCTTGTGGTTTTGGTTTGCATTTTCATGAGAATTAGTAATGTTGAGGATTTTCACATGTGTCATTTGGAAATCTGTATGTTTTTGGAAAAATATCTATTCATCTACCTAGAAACTTATATCTGGAGAAAATGCCCTTCAAAAATGGAGAAGTAAAGACTTTTCTCAAACAAAACTTGTGGTAATTCATTGCCAGCAGACTTCCTCTACAAGATAGGTTAAAATTCTGCAGGCAAAAGAATGTCTGTAACATCAGAAACTTGCCTTTGCATGGAGAAATTAAGAACATTTGGAATGGAATAAATGAAGCCTGAAAGGGTGTGTGTGTGTCTCTGTGTGTATTTACTTAAAGTGCTCTTAAAGATAACTGTAATTGACAGTATAAGGCAGTAACAGTAATGATGCATCGATTGTTTATATATGTAATATATAAACTTTTTAGTCAGTAATTATTCATGTTAAATAGAGAAGAGGTAATCACCCTTTCCATGTACCATTTCTTCATAACCTACAGATGATGATTAGTAGGGTTGGTGGGGAAGAAAAAAGCAGAGGAGTCCACTAACATTTAACTACTTGCCCACATAGTGTTTTATTTTATTTAGTATAGATTATAAGGTCTGTCATATACTATAACCCTGGAGACTATGTCAGCACGAAAAAATTTTAATCTGTTTCTGGGACACTCTCTTATTTCTGTTTGATCACATAATTATGCACAAAAATAGCTTATCATCTACAGTATTAAAGAAAATTTGATTTTCCATGTCAGATCTCGTAATGTCAGAAAGAAGAGAATTATACAAAAATTATACCAAAGATAATGTTAAATAAAGGAAAAAAAAAGCAATCCTTTATGTAAGACTACTTCACAAATCTACCTTTAATCAAAGTTGCGTATAAAGGCTTTTTCTGAGATCTTGAAAAAGATTCTTAAACGTAATGTGTACTATGTATACACAAGTTTATAATCTAGATGCAAGCTTATGTGTATCTGTGAAGGCAACCATAAATCATAAAATATATTTTCATATAAAATTAGGAAGAAAATTTACAGTCAATAATAGAACAAAATTCCATTTCTCTGGGTAATTATATTCACCATCTTTATGAAATAAAACTTCAGAAAAATTATCCTTGTCAAAGTTTTTTTTTCTCTCTACTCTGGTGACTTGCTAACAACTAACATTGTTATTTTCCTTCATCTAATTGAATAAGGAACATTAATCATCCATTAGTTGGTTCTTTAGCTTAATGTTATTTGCTCTAGTCCACAAATAAGACAGCTATGGCTTGAAGTTGTTAGCATTGGAATTCTATTAGGATATAGCATTTATCTTGTCCCTTCATATTAGTTCAGTTAATTGCATTTGATTTTTTTATTATTCTATTTAATGAAAAATATACACTGTTGTATGTAGGGCCAGCCCTAGGAAAAATAGTTAGGCAAATAAATGTGTGTCTTTAGTTTCTCCCTATTCATTGCCCTTCTCTCATATTTAGGAAGAATCTCAATAAGTTATTAAATAAATTATTGATTAGAATGTTGGCTTTTCAAGCATCATTGAAAGTCAATGGCCTGAGAGTTTAGGACAGCTGGACATTTTGCAGCTCTTGTCTTATTTGTTTGTACATTGACCAAATATATATAATAACCTAAAAAACCTAAATATATTAATAATCTGATTTAAGACAAAACCTGATGTACATATTAATATATGAGAAGGCAAGGTAATGGAAGAAAATCAGTTGTTTACTCTCATTTATTAGATAGCCAAGCAGAGTCAATGAGTAACCTATTAGTGGCAGTATGGTAGAAAATAAACTATGAACAACCTTTCTGTAAGAACATTAAAGTTCAGTTTTATATTGTCACAAAAGAATTTCTAGAGGCTAAAAACAATGTAAATACAGAAACTATAGTAGATAGTCAAGCATCAAGACAGTTTTTGCCAGAGATTTCCTACCATCTTATCATAAGCAGTTCAGATTACTATAACAAAAACATTGTAGACTGGGTGACCTACACAATAGACCTTTATTTCTCACAGTTTTACAATCTGGGAAATCCAAGTTTATGGTGCCATCAGATCCAGTATCTGGTAAGAACCTTCTCCCTGGCTTGTAAACAGCTGACTTCTCACTCTCCCTTCACATGGAGGAAAGAGAGATCCCTAGTGTCTCTTACATGGGCACTAATCTCATTCATGAGGGCTCCAACCTCATGATCTAATTACTTAGCAAACACCCCACCTCTAAATACCAGCAGTGAAATTCTATTTTAATGACTGCATGAGTTACAGATGACAGAAAATAAAGCCTGGGCCTGTACAAGGTGGGGAGTCCATAGCAGATACATAAAAATGATTATCCCACATATATAAGATTTTCAGTGTAATTGTAAGAAGTGAATATAATTTCCAATAGAAAGGTGGCTATCTTAACTTTAATTCTAATAGAGGAAGCAAAAACAAAACCTATCTCCCTAGACAATTTGTAAGGGTAATCAGACATCCTGTGATTCTTAACATTTTCAAACTTCAGATTTCATTCAAGTTATCTTTCCAGAAGCATTAACTACAGGGAGCAAACACAAATTCTCTTTGGAGAAATGACTTTTCAATATAGTCTTCAAAGCATTCTCAGAGAAAATCCAAGGGACATGGGCTCACACAAAAATACACTTAAAAAAGAGACAGAGAAACCAAAATGGATCACAGTACCATAGTGAGAACAAATAGGTAAAAAATCAGTTGGATTTTAATGAGTAAGAATTTAGACAGCTTTGGGATTAGGGAAGATGGCTGCATAGGAGGATGCTGGGCTCACCTCGTCTTGCTGATCTCTTATATTCCACCCACATTTGCCTAAACAACCCAGAAAACTGCCAGAAGACTAGCAGAATGGACTCTCTGGAGTCAAGCGTAGACAAGAGGCCCAAGGAAGAGGGTAGAAAGGGCGGAGAGGTGGTGCGTGCTACATGGACTGGCGAGAGGGTGGAGGGGCAGCCCGCCTGGCAAGGCAGAGCCCCTTGCAAAAGCGGAGGGGCCAGAGTCCATGAGTTCTGACAGCCAGTGGGACTTAACATCTGGAATGTTAAAAGTCAACAGCTCTGCTCTCAGAGAGTGGGGAAGGCGAGAGGACACAGGGAGGGAGAGTTGCTGAGCCCTGGAAGACAGAGTTCAGCTCAGCGGGAGAACAAAGGCACTGGTCAGCACTATCTCCCTCTCCCATCGCCCAGACAAAATTCCAAAGGGAACTAGTTCCTGTCACCGAACTTGCTTGCACTACACAAATGCCCAATGCTGTGCTTCTGTGGATCCATCCCTCCAAGGGGCCTCCCTTCCTCCCAGTGCTGCAGCTCCCATCCCGCAGGGGACCACTGATGGCAAAGCTAGCTAAGCCTGCCCCTCCTGCCCCTGTGCACCTTGCAAATCCACCCTGGCTAATATGCCCTTGGCCAGATCCCATCGAAGCAGCACCACAAACCTAGCAGTGTGCAAGCAGCCCAGATGGGGACCATGCCACTCCACAGTGAGTTCTGCCCCTGAGAGAGGGGAAGATAAGGTACACACCAGTCTGACTGTGGCCCCAGTGGTGGGCTGGGGGCAGACATTGGATCTAATTGTGGCCCGCCCACCAACACAAGTTACTCCAGACAACACAGGAAAAGTGCTCTGCAGTTTGGAGCTACCACGGGGACTACCCAAAATGATGGAATGGAAGAATTCTCCTCAAAAGAAACTCCAGGAGGTAGCGACAGCTAACGAATTGATCAAAAACAATTTAAGCAATATAACGGAATGAGAATTTAGAATAATAGTCATAAAATTAATCACTGGGCTTGAAAAGAGCATAGAGGACATCAGATAATCTATTGCTACAGAGATCAAGGGAATAAAAAATAGTCATGAGGAACTAAAAAATGCTATAAATGAGGTGCAAAATAAAATGGAGGCGGCCATAGCATGGATTGAAGAGGCAGAGGAGAGAATAGGTAATTAGAAGATAAAATTATGGAAAAAGAGGAAGCTGAGAAAAAGAGAGATAAAAAAATTCCAGGCATATGAGGGGAGAATTAGAGAACTAAGTGATGCAATCAAATGGAAAAATATCCGTATCATAGGAATTACAGAAGAAGAAGAAGAGAGAGAAAGGGGCTGAAGGTGTATTTGAACAAATCGTAGCTGAGAACTTCCCTGTTCTGGGGAAGGAAACAGGCATTGAAATCCAAGAGGCACAGAGAACTCCGTTCAGACGTAACTTGAATCGATCTTCTGCATGACATATCATAGTGAAACTGTCAAAATACAAGGATAAAGAGAGAATTCTGAAAGCAGCTAGGGATAAACAGGCTATAACTTACAAAGAGTAGAGGCAGACCTATCTACTGAAACTTGGCAGGCAAGAAAGGAATGGCAGGAATCTTCAAAGTGATGAACAGAAAAAATATGCAGCTGAAAATCCTTTATCCAGCAAGTCTGTCATTCAGAACAGAAAGAGAGATAAAGGTCTTCCCAAACAAACAAAAACTGAAGGAATTCATCACCACTAAACCAGCCGTACAAGTGATCCTAAGGGGGATTCTGTGAGTGAAATGTTGCAAGGACCACAAAGTACCAGAGACATCACTACAAGCAAGACACCTACAGACATCACAATGACTCTAAACCCATATCTTTCAGTAATAACACTGAGTGTAAATGGACTAAATGCTCCAACCAAAAGACTTAGGGTATCAGAATGGGTAAAAAAACAAGACCCATTTATTTGCTGTCTACAAGAGACTCATTTTAGACCTGAGGACACCTGCAGATTGAAAGTGAGGGAAGGGAGAACCATCTATCATGCTAATGATTGTCAAAAGAAATCTGGAGTAACCATACTTATATCAGACAAACTAGACTTTAAATTAAAGGTTATAACAAGAGATGAAGAAGGGAATTATATAATAATTACAGGGTCTATCCATCAGGAAGAGCTAACAATTATAAATGTCTATGCCCTGAATATGAAAGCCCCCAAATATGTAAAACAATTAATCATAATCATAAGCAACCTTATTGATAAGAATGTGTAATTGCAGGGGACTTTAATACTCCACTTACAACAATGGATAGATCATCTAGACACAGGATCAATAAAGAAACAAGGGCCCTGACTGATACATTGGATCCGATGGACTTGACAGATATATTTAGAACTCTGCATCCCAAAGCAACAGAATATACTTTCTTCTTGAGTGCACATGGAACATTCTCCAAGATAGATCACATACTGGTCACAAAACAGCCCTTCATAAGTATACAAGAATTGAGATCATACCATGCACACTTTCACACCACAGTGCTATGAAACTTGACATCAACCACAGGAAGAAGTCTGGAAAACCTCCAAAAGCATGGAGGTTAAAGAACACCCTACCAAAGAATGAATGGGTCAACCAGGCAATTAGAGAAGAAATTAAAAAATATATGGAAACAAACGAAAATGAGAATACAACAATCCAAGCTCTTTGGGATGCAGCAAAGGCAGTCCTGAGAAGAAAATACATTGCAATCCAGGCCTATCTCAAGAAATAAGAAAAATCCCAAATACAAAATCTAACAGCACAGCTAAAGGACATAGAAGCAGAACAGCAAAGACACTCCAAACCCAGCAGAAGAAGAGAAATTATAAAGAACAGAGCAGAAATAAACAATATAGAATCTAAAAAATCTGTAGAGCAGATCAATGAAACCAAGAGTTGGTTTTTTGAAAAAATAAACAAAATTGATAAACCTCTAGCCAGCCTTCTCAAAAAGAAAAGGGAGATGACCCAAATAGATAAAATCATGAATGAAAATGGAATTATTACAACCAAACTCTCAGAAATACAAGCAATTATCAGGGAATACTATGAAAAATTATATGCCAACAAACTGGACAACCTGGAAAAAATGGACAAATTCCTAAGCATCCACACACTTCCAAAACTCAAACAGGAAGAAATAGAAAACTTGAACAGACCCATAACGAGCGAAGAAATTGAATCAGTTATCAAAAATCTCCCAACAAATAAGAGTCCAGGACCAGATGGCTTGCCTGGGGAATTCTACCAGACATTTAAAGCAGAGATAATACCTATCCTTCTCAAGCTGTTCCAAAAAATAGAAAGGGAAGGAAAACTTCCAGACTCATTCTGTGAAGCCAACATTACTTTGATTCCTAAACCAGACAGAGACCCATTAAAAAAAGAGAACTACAGGCCAATGTAATATCCCTGATGAATATGGATGCAAAAATTCTCAATAAGATACTAGCAAATCGAATTCAACAGCATATAAAACGAATTATTCACCATGATCAAGTAGGATTCATTCCTGGGCTGCAGGGCTGATTCAAATTCGCAAATCAATAAATGTGATACACCACATTAATAAAAGAAAAGATAAGAACCATATGATCAGGTCAATCGATGCAGAAAAAGCATTTGACAAAATTCAGCATCGTTTCTTAATAAAAACCCTCAAGAAAGTCGGGATAGAAAGAACATACTTAAACATCATAAAAGCCATTTATGAAAAGCCCACAGCTAATATCATCTTCAATGGAGAAAAACTGAGAGCTTTCCCCTTGAGATCAGGAACACGACAGGGATGTCCATTCTCATTGCTGTTGTTTAACATAGTGTTGGAAGTTCTAGAATCAGCAATCAGACAACAAAAGGAAATCAAAGGCATCAAAATTGGCAAAAATGAAGTCAAGCTTTCACTTTTGCAGATGACATGATATTAAATGGAAAACCCAATAGATGCCACCAAAAGTCTGCTAGAACTGATACATGAATTCAGCAAAGTCGCAGGATACAAAATCAATGTACAGAAATCAGTTGCATTCTTATACACTAATAATGAAGCAACAGAAAGACAAATAAAGAAACTGATCCCATTCACAATTGCACCAAGAATCATAAAATACCTAGGAATGAACCTAACCAAAGATGTAAAAGATCTGTATGCTGAAAACCATAGAAAGCTTATGAAGGATATTGAAGAAGATATAAAGAAGTGGAAAAACATTCCGTGCCCATGGATTGGAAGAATAAATATTGTCAAAATGTCAATGCTACCCAAAGCTATCTACACATTCAATGCAATCCCAATCAAAATTGCACCAGCATTCTTCTCAAAACTAGAACAAGCAATTCTAAAATTCATATGGAACCACAAAAGGCCCCAAATAGCCAAAGTAATTTTGAAGAAGAAGACCAAAGCAGGAGGCATCACAATCCCAGACTTTAGCCTCTACTTCAAAGCTGTCATCATCAATACAGCATGGTATTGGCACAAAAACAGACACATAGACCAATGGAATAGAATAGAGACTCCAGAATTGGACCCACAGAACTATTGCCAACTAATCTTTGACAAAGCAGGAAAGAATATCCAATGGAAAAAAAGACAGTCTCTTTAACAAATGGTGCTGGGAGAACTGGACTGCAACATGCAGAAGAATGAAACTAGATGACTTTCTTACACCATTCACAAAAATAAACTCAATATGGATAAAGGACCTGAATGTGAGACAGGAAGCCATCAAAACCCTAAAGGAGAAAGCAGGAAAAAACCTTTCTGACCTCAGCCGCAGCAATTTCTTACTTGACACATCTCCAAAAGCAAGGGAAATAAAAGAAAAAATTAACTATTGGGACCTCATGAAGATAAAACGCTTCTGCACTGCAAAGGAAACAATCAACCAAACTAAAAGGCAACCAACAGAATGGAAAAAGATATTTGCACGTGACATATTGGACAAAGGACTAGTATCCAAAGTCTATAAAGAACTCACCAAACTCCACACCCAAAAAGCAAATAATCCAGGGAAGAAATGGGCAGAAGACATGAATAGACACTTCTCTAAAGAAGGCATCCAGATGGCCAAGAGGCATATGAAAAGATGCTCAACGTCATTCCTCATTCGGGAAATACAAATCAAAACCACGCTAAGATATCACCTCACTCCAGTCAGAGTGGCCCAGATGAACAATTCAGGAGACTATAGATGCTGGCGAGGATGTGGAGAAACGGGAACCCTCTTGCACTGTTTGTGGGAATGCAAACTGGTGTAGCTGCTCTGGAAAACAGTGTGGAGGTTCCTCAAAAAATTAAAAATAGATCTACCCTATGACCCAGCAATAGCACTGCTAGGAATTTACCCAAGGGATACAGGAGTTCTGATGCATAGGGGCACTTGTACCCCAATGTTTATAGCAGCACTCTCAACAATAGCCAAATTATGGAAAGAGCCTAAATGTCCATCAACTGACGAATGGATAAAGAAATTGTGGTTTATATGCACGATGGAATACTACTTGGCAATGAGAGAGAATGAAATATGGCCTTTTGTAGCAATGTGGATGGAACTGGAGAGTGTTATGCTAAGTGAAAAAAGTCATGCAGGGAAAGACAGATACCATATGTTTTCACTCTTATGTGGATCCTGAGAAACTTAACAGAAGACCATGGGGGAGGGGAAGGGGAAAAAAAAGAGAGAGGGAACGAGCCAAATCACAAGAGACTCTTAAAAACTGAGAATAAACTGAGGGTTAATGGAGGGTGGGAGGGTGGGTGATGGGCATTGAGGAAGTCACCTGTTGGGATGAGCACTAGGTGTTGTTGGAAACCAATGTGACAATAAATTTCATATTAAAAAATAAAGTTAACAGCTTTATCACAGTAAAAAAAAAGAATTTAGATAAGGAATTGTACACTTCTCAGGGACAGAATATAAAATGTCTACAACATTTTTTTTATAATAAAGAAATGAAGGAAAAGCATGTTATATGACAAAACGAGGAAGATACTGATTGCCAGTCTTTGACGCCAAACTACTCTAAAATTTTCTCACTTAAGTGAACAATCATTTATTTAACATGTGGATCAGGAATTTTGTTTGGGCACAGTTGGGTGGTTCTGCCAGTCTGGATGGACTTACTCATGTAGTTGCTGACAGGTTCAAGTTCATTGGAGAACAGGTTTAATCTTCATGGGTCACAGCTTGCAGGGTGTTCTCCAACCTGTGTTCTCTCACTTCCAAAAGGATAGTTTGGAGTTATCCACCTGATGACAGAATTTTAACATGACCTGGAAGAGGGACTTTTGAAGTCTTTTCTCATATAGTATTTGCTACTGTCCCACTGCCCAAAACAAATCAGAAGTCTAGCTCAGTTTAAAACTGGAAATATATAGCATTTAATAAGAGGTTATTCAAAGTCTTGTCACAAAGGGTATGGATAACTAAATGGGGAGAATTAACTTTCTAAGTGACATTTTCAATTAGAATCCCAATTAAAACACAGGAAAATTTTATTTTAATGATTTGTAAATTATTTTACTAAAGTTATCTTTATTTTTCATAATCCCTATTCAGAAATACATATTTTTATTCTCATAGACTCATTTACTTTATGTTTTTGCCTTGTGTTTTGAGCAGTCTCTTTCATCTGTTAGAACACTATTTTTTCTTTTTTTTTAAATTGAAGTATAGTGGACATATAATATTATGTTAGTTTCAGTAGTATAATATAATGATTTGACAGTTATATACATTATGAAATTCTTACCACATTAAGTATAGTTACCACCTGTCACCATACATAGTTATTACATTACCTACTATATCCTCCATGCTGTAATTTTCATTTCTATGTCTTATTTATTTTACAACTGGAAGTTTGTACTTCTTAATCCTCTTCACTTATTTCACCCATCTCCCACTCCCTCCCCTCTGGCAACCGGAAGCTTTTTTCCTATATTTATGTGTCTCTTTCTGTTGTTTGTTTTATTTTTCAGATTCCAGATTTAAGTGAAATCATATGGTATTTGTCTTTCTTTGAGCATAATGCTCTCTAGATCCATCCATGTTGTCACAAATGGCAAGATTTCCTTCATTTTTTTTATGCTGTGTGTATATACCATATTTTCTTTATCCCTTAATCTCTCAACAGACACTTATCTTGTTTTCATATCTTGGCTTTTGTAAATAATGCTACAATAAACATATGGGTGAATATATATACGAATATATATATATATATATATATATATATATATATGGATTTTTTTTTAAGTTAGTGTGTTTGTTTTCTTTGGGTAAATACCAGAAGTATTACTGGTTCATATGGTATTTTAATTTTTGTTTTTTTTTAAGTTTATTTTTCTGAGAGAGGGAGAGGGAGAGAGAGAGAACAGGGGAGGGTCAGAGAGAGAGAGAGGGAGAGACAGAGAATCCCAAGCAGGCTTTACACCGGCAGCACAGAACCCAAGACAGAGCCTGAACTCACGAACTGTGAGATCACGACCTGAGCTTAAACCGAGAGTTGGACACAACTAAGTGAGCCACCCAGGCACCCCTATTTTTAATTTTTGAGCAAATTCCATACTGTTTTCAATAGTGGCTCCACCAATTCACATTCACTTGAGGGTTCCCTTTTCTCCACATCCTTACCAACACTCATTGTCATTTTGATGCTAGCCATTTTAACAGGTGTAAGGTCCTGTCTCATTGTGGTTTTGATTTGCGTTTCCATGATGATTAGTGATGTGGAACATCTTTTAATGTCCCTGTTGGCCACCTCTATGTTATTCAGCTCCTCTGACCATTTTTAATCATATTATTATTACTATTTTTTTGGTGTTGAGTTGTATGAATTCTTTATGGATTTTGGATATGAACTCCTTATTGGATATATTATTTGCAAATATCCTTTCCCGTTCAGTAGGTTGTCATCGTGTTTTGTTGATGGTTTCCTTCACTGTGCAAAAACTTCTTAGTTTGACGTAATCGCAATTATCTTTTGTTTTTCTTTCCTTTGCCTGGGGAGACAGGTCCAGAAAAATATTGCTAAGGTTGATGTATAGAGTTTCCTACCTGTATTTCCTTTTTTGGAGCCTATGGTTCCAGGTCTTATCAGTTAGGTCTTTAGTCTATTTTGTGTTTATTATCTATGATGTAAGAAAGTGGTCCAGGTACAATGTTTTGGGGGTAGTTGTCTAGTTTCTCCAAAACCATTTATCAGGATACTAATTTTATTCTTAGCAGAGAATATGTGTTTGTGCTTCTTCATTGAGCTTATTATTTATTTTTATTTAGGAAAAATCTTATTTATGGTTTATTTTTGCTGTGAGTCCGTGTTATTTTTAATTTCTTTTGTCTTTCATATTTGTCTTTTTTCAATATGAACAACCTGTCCTACTAATTCCACTGTATATCCTACTTACATTATTCCATTGATTTAATCTTTTTAATTTTTTTAGGACACTCATATGATACACTCCCTGGTTTGTTGCTTTCCGTTGTCCTCGTGTAGATCACCCTATTAGAAATTCTCTGGAATTGTTAACTGCCAAGAGGGAGAAAATATAGAAAAATACTGTGTTTCCATGGCTATATAGTGAACAGAGTACAGATTCCGACTTTTATGAGGAGATATGTTTTCCCAACCATTTTTTGTTGCCCTTAGTTTCTAATAAGTGGTGGACAAGGATGGAGCAAATCCTTGCCTACCAGTCAGATGGCTTCTACCCATTCTGTACCATTTTGTAGGGTTATTTGTTGTGATTGCCATTTTATCAGAAGGTATCTGTGGCCACAAAGGGATGCTGCACTATTAATGAGCAGGGGAACCTTTCTCTTTAGGCTGAGAGATATACTAAAGAGTCACCTAGGCATTTCAGACAGCGGTAGAGTGAGTGTTTTTTTCGTATCTTCTTCCAGTGAGAAAATCTTTTTTTTTTTCCTTCTGGATTATCCTTCATACCCTTAAAACAATTTCTCTATGAGATCTCGCTAATAAAAAATTTGTGCTTTCAAATGTCCTTAGACTCTTCCACATTTCCACTAGTAGCCCCTCTTATTTTAATTGGTGAGAGAACCGAGGAGAGCAGTTAAGATGGTGGAGGAGTAGGGTGACACTAAACTTGTCTCATCTCTGAAACACAGCTAGATAAATATGAAGTCATTCTGAACACCCAAGAAAGTAATCTAATGATTGAGAGAAGATCTGCACATCTACAAGTAGAAAAATGACCACCTTGTGGAAGGTAGGACTTGCAGAGAGTTGGTTTGGAGGAGAAAAGAGCCCCAGGTACTGTGGATGGGAGGGAACGCTGATCAGAGAGCAGTGAGAGAGAAAGAGAGGAAGAGTGTAAAAAAGAGTGAAAATATGTGCAAGGGATTGCACAAGAAAACTCTTCCTCAAAACCCTTGACCGGGAATAGGAAAGGGGTTAAATACCACAAGTTTTTATAAGCAGAGGAGAGCAAAGTCTAAAGTTTTAGGGGCCTACACCACTGACAGGGTTTTGCCTGGCAGTCTTAGTGTTGCTCTTGTGGGGAAGGAGGGCAGAGACCGGGTGCAGGCAGCTGGGTCTGAGGATCCCCTGGGTCACATGAGGAGAAACAATTCCCATTCTTGGGGTGCATTTGGGAGAGGGGACACTGCCTGGCTGGAGACAAAAGACTCTTGGGTGCTATTAAGCTGCCATGTTCGGCAGCATACGAACAAGGATGCCAGCTAAAGGCAGTGAGTCTTGGTGTTGTTTTCCTGCCATGCTTTACCATAAACTATAAGTGGTTACACAGATTAAAATGTCAATTTTCTGGAACAAACGGGCACCCTGCCACAGCACAGTGAGGCCCTCCCACAGAGGATCACCATGGGTCTGTGCTGCACAAGTCTCCGAAGTTTGGAGGTTTGAAATCCAGCTGCACCTGAGATAAAACACTTGTGCCACCTAGCAGGCAGATGCTTGGACACAGACAAGGTTGAAGACAGATATCTGACGGAAGCTGGGGACACAGAATGGGGTAATTGTTGCTCTTCTGTGAGGGTATCTTGAGGACTGGCAGGTGCAAGCTACCTGCTCCAGAGACTAAAGAGTGGGGAGAAACCATTCCCCACCCATCCACACTGACTTCAGTGAGCAAAACCACCAAATGGAGGCCAGGGTTGCTTGTGCCAAGTCCTGCCCTCCCTGTGCCTTCCAGGTGAATCTCCATTAGAACAAGTCTATCTGAGAAATAGCACAGTGTGCTACACACCCAGGAGACCAGCACAAACCCATTGCAAGCACCAAGTCTACTGATCATAGAGTGCTACAAGGCTTCAGGATCTAGATTCCTTTTTTTTTTAATTGTTTTATTTTGGATACAGAAAAAGCAATAGCTTTTATTTTATAATGTTTTTCATTGGATTTATTTATTTATTTATTTATTTATTTATATATTTTTGATCAAACTTCTCTTAACAAGCAGACCAAAACACACTGAGGATCTATCTTCCTTTTTTGACCTCCAAAATGACAAGAGGGTGGAGATCACCCAAAAGAAAGAACAGAAAAAAGTCATGGCCAGGGATTTAATTAATACAAGTGTAAATAAGATGTCGTAACTAGAATTTCACGCAACAATTATAATGGGGTGCCTGTGTGGCTCAGTTGGTTAGGCATCCAACTTCAGGTTAGGTCATGGTGTCACAATTGGTGGGTTCAAGCTCCACATCAGGCTCTCTACTGTCAGCACGAAGTGCTCTTCAGATCCTCTTTCCTCTCCCTCTCTCTTCCCCCCCCCAACTATTGTGCACTCTCTCTCAAATATAGATAAACATTAAAAAAATCAAAACAGTAATTATAAGTATTCTAGCTGGGCTTGAAAAAAGCACAGAAGACACTAGATAATTCTTTACTGCAGAGATAAAGGACCTAAAAACAAGTTAGGCCAAACTTAAAAATGCTATATCCTTGATGCAAATCTGAATGTATGCCATGACAACAAGAATTGACAAGGCAGAGGAGTGAATCAGTGATACAGAAAATATAATTATGGAAAATAATGAAGCTGCAAAGAAGAGGGAAGAATAAGGATTGTATCATGAATGTAGACTCAGGGAAATCAGCAACTCCTTAAGGCACAATAACATTCATATCATAAGAATCCCAGAAAGATGAAGAGAGAGAAAGAGGGGCAGAATGTTTATTTGAACAAATTATAGCTGCAATCGTCCCTAATCTGGAGAAGGAAACACACATAAAAATCTGAGAAGTACAAAGAACCCTCATTAAATTCACAAAAGTCAGCCATCACCAAGATATATCATAGTCAAATTCACAAAATATACAGACAAGGAAGGAATCCTGAAAGCAGCAAGGTAAAAAAAACAAAACAAAACAAAACAAAATGTCCATAGCTTACAAGGGAAGAAACATCAGGTTCACAACATATCTGTCCACAGAAACTTGGAAGACCAGAAGGGAGTGGCATGATATATTCAGTGTGCTGAATGGGAAAAAATATGCAGCCAAGAATACTTTATCCAGCAAGGATGTCATTCAAAATAAGAGAGATAAAGAGTTTTCCAGACAAACAAAAACTAAAGGAATTAATGACCACTAAACCAGCCCTACCAGAAATACTAAAGGGGATTCGTTGGAGGAAAATGACCAAAAGCAACAAAGACTAGATTGAAACAGAGAACATCATCAGAAAAACAAACTTTAGAGGTAACACCATGGCACTAAATTCATATATATCAATAATCAACCTAAATGTAAAAGGAATAAATGCTCCAATCAAAAGATATCAGGTATTAGAATGCATTAAAAAAAAAGACCCATCCACATGTTGCCTACAAGAAACTCATTTTACACCTAAAGACACCTACAGCTGAAAATGAGGAGTTGGAGAAAAATCTATCATGCTAATGGACATCAAAATAAAGCCAGAATAAGCATACGTATATCAGATGAACTAGATTTTAAACCAGACTGTGACAAGAGATGAAGAAGGGCATTATATCATAATTAAGGGGTATATCCAACAAAAAGATCTAACAGTTGTAAATATCAAAAGGAAAGCTATTTTCACTTGCTTGTGGTTGACATCACCTTTGTTGCAAAAACATGCCCGAGACAAAGGAGCCTAAAAGGTGTTCAAGATTTCTCTACAGGTGCATTTTCAGGATTTTCACAGATTACTTTTATGCTCCAGACCTTTCCACTAATCTTCTTCCTCACAAATATCTGTTCTAACGATTCTCAAAAAGTTTTCCATTACAGTTGGTCAAGCATTTACAGTAAAAATGAATTACCCTATTTCACTGAATTCCAAAAACATCAAAATTTTAAGAATAGTGAGTGAAGATACAATATAATTTAATGTTGCAGTTAGCACATATGCTTAATATAGACACCTGAGAAAAAGTACAGACAGAAACAGGCACAGGCATATGTTGCTTTTTGGTTTTAGAAAAAATTTGATTATATTGTTTATATAATTTATATAATTTTCATCTTATTCATGTATGTCCTTTACCAACCCTTCTGTTAATGGCAAGTTTTTCACATGTTAATTTGTAATAGTAATTCATAAAGGATACTAAACCTACTCTGTAATATATGTTCCTAGTCATATTTCCCAAATTCATTTATAAAATTTGACAGTGTGGAGAAGTATGGGCTTCCTTTCACTTAAATATAATTAAGGTAATCAATCTATTTCGGTGGAACTACTTGTTATTCATTATCATATATTTTGCTCACCCTGTTCTAAGTCAGGTAATTATTTATCTATATTATATTCTGCATGGTCTAATTTTTCACCTTTGAATACATAATCTAGCTGGAAATTATTTGGGTTTATGATGTAATTGTGGGAGTGTCTAATTTTGTGGTGTGTGGTTTTTCAAGATGCTATGGAAGGACAAGCAGGGAAAAATTCTTGTGATGTCCTGCAAAATTTCACTGTTTTCAAAATTGTGTAGGGCCAGTTCATTTGACACAAATCTTTTGGTCAAGAATCATTCTACTATATATGTGTTTGTGTTTATTAATTCAGAAAGCTATAAATTTGTCATTTATTCATCAAATATTTATCAATGACCTATAGTGGGTATCAAGTGTTGCATGCCATAGGAACAGACTGAATTAAATGTAGCACTGACTGTTACACTGTACATAGCTTAGTTAGGGGTTTGATGTATGTACAGTTAATAATACAATCAACCTAGTGTCAGTCTCTTAATTATTTTACATAGTACATAGGACAAGTACTTTTGAAATACAAAATTTATAGCATTTCACACAAAATTTTTTGTCATGTCTTTTTATGATAAAACATTACTCAAATATTTATGATGGTGATGTTTTCCATATATTCAAAAATCTCAAGCTACATATTGCAATGTCAAAATCAGCATCAATAGGTATGTTCAACGTTATTTTTTTTTCCTGCCTGTAAAAATGCCCTTCAAGTATAATCTGATCACAGTATTATATGCACGTATTTTTATATATGCTTTTATAAAGACTGACATGAATTCAATTAATTTTTCAGAACAATCTATTTTAGTCATGTGTCTTCTAATAGATACTTTTTATTTTGATAAGAATTCATAGTATTAAATAATTTTAGTTGTAAGAATTATTTAATCTTGAAAGGCAAAAATAAATTCTGTTGTTTTGGCATATAAGTTTTTGAACACAAAAGAAAAATGTGAGGACACCCTGGTAGCAATAAGTTCATAATGTTGTTTTATCAAATCAAGGGGAATGTCAAGAATAATTTTGGTGAGATTTAAAGATTCATCTTCTAATAGCTTTTATATAACAGGTAGTTTTTATCTTATTCCAAAAACAGTAAATAGATTGATCCACTTTTTAATTTTTTTCTATAGTTAGTAAAGATTAACTTCTCAAATATAATTTATTTGCTATTAGATTGAAATCAAAGTGGTACTGAGGGTTACTAATGCCTGCAATGAGTGGACAGACTTTGTTGATTCAGCAGATTTTACAAATTCAAGACCAGTATTTAGGACCACCAAGACTATTTTGTTGTTGTTGTTGTTGTTGTTGTTGTTGTTGTTATTCATGCTACGAATTCATGTTTTGGGGATGTCATCTCATTGAATCTCAGTTGCATTATTATTAAATAGCACTTTCTATTGACTCCCTGTTGTGAGAATTAATGAGATTAAATCACCTCCTAAAATGTAATAAAGAAGAGACATTTCATAACACATGCTACACTACTTAGAAAAATAAACGTATTGACAGACATACCATGAAAGAAAACAGAATATTAGCTTTAGATAAGGTCATAGTCTGAGACAATAAGGCTCAATTAGGAAACCAGCATCCAAATTAGAAAACCAGGCACTATTAGAACAATTAGGAAACCAGTGTCCAAATCACGAAACTAGAAACTGGCAGCATATGCTCACAACTGTTTGTACTCTCTTTCAGCATTCACCACCTTTAAGATTTTACTGTCCTGCCATTTAACAACATAGACGAATATAACTTGCTTTAATACTGATATAAATGGAATCTCTCAATATTTTCTCCTTTGGTTATGCAAATATTGATCATTTTCATCTCTGTATTCTATTTCATGGTGTGGATAATGCAGTTTATTGACTTGTTATACTATTAATGGGCATGTGTTTATTTTCCTTTAAAAGCCCAGTACATACAGTGCTGCTATGAACATTTTACCATATAACTTTTGGTAAATATATAAATACATTTCTGTTGGAATACATCAAGGAATGGAATTCCTGGGTCATAGGGTGGGTGCCTGCTCAGCTTTAATAGAGAATGCTGAACAGTTTTCAAATGGTTTTACCAATTTACACTCCCATTAATGGTGAATGAAGGTTCTGGTGGCTTCTCACTCTTAGCAACACTTGGTATTTTTCCACCATCAATTTTTATCATCTTACTACTTTACTTTCCTTTTTAGAGCTTAGGTTCACCTGAAATATTATGTTTATTTGTTTAGTTCTTCCACAGAAAATGTGAGTTTCATGTGAACATGTACTTTTTCTGTTGAGGTAAATCCTATATATGAAAAGTAACTCATATATATACTCAAGAATAGCTGTTGAGGGGTGCCTGGGTGGCTCAGTCGGTTAAGCGGCCGACTTCAGCTCAGGTCATGATCTCGCGGTCCGTGAGTTCGAGCCCCGCGTCGGGCTCTGTGCTCACAGCTCAGAGCCTGGAGCCTGTTTCAGATTCTGTGTCTCCCTCTCTCTGACCCTCCCCCGTTCGTGCTCTGTCTCTCTCTGTCTCAAAAATAAATAAATGTTAAAAAAAAAAAAAGAAAAAAAAAGAAAAAAAAAGAATAGCTGTTGAAATATATGAATACATGTACATTTATATATGCAGAAAGCTTGGGGGGATCAAAAAGGATGTCCATCTTAATCTTTGCCATTGGCTTTCTTTGCATAGTCTCTGAAATATAAAATATTTAACATATGTGCCATTGTGTGAACCCTTAGCACCCTTTTTAATAATTAGTATATCACAGTTTTTAGATTGTCTTATAGTAAATCCTTGAGAAAACTGGAAAGAAGGCTAATATTTGGATAGTCAGATTGACATAACAACGTTTGTATTTAAAATTTTTACTATACTTTAAATCTAGGAATATTTTCAAAATATGAAAAACTATCTTATTTAAAAAGTACATTTTCATTCTTAGGAATTTATATGTAAAATTTATTATTACACTTAAGTTTTTAAAAAAAGGATGTCTTTTCCTGACCTCTTCTGTCTCTACTAGAGTTACAGCATAAAGTTTTAGAGTTATACCTGTCAGGTCCATGAGTTTAACTGTGATTACCCTGTTATTTACATCTAGAAGACATGATTCTAAAGTCTGACAACTAGAGTGTCTCAGAATCTTGCTCAAATTTTTTTTTTTTTTTTTTAGTCTTTTGTCAATTCTTAGAATTACACATGCTGGGAGATAAAGCAGCTCATCCTATGTAAGCCTCGTGCTGACATTAGGAAGCACTAAGCCACTATACCTTTCATACTTTATCTTTGACATGATTTATCAACTGAAGTTCAGGATTCAGAGAACTAAGAGTTTTTCTTCGAATGTATTTCCTTGCACACATGTGAAATCAACTTGTTGAATCTGAGGTAAAAGACGAAAATTCCAATGTTGTAAAATAGGTCACAGGTAGATTTGCCACTTACAAAAAGTTACATTTTGGTAATTATACTGTAAATAATAGAAAACAAAATTCAACCCTAGGTTCATTCAAACATAAATACAACACATTTACTTTCATTTTTCAGTGCTACTTTTTTCTGCCCTATTTGGTAGTGCTGAAGTATAATATTTAGACCAAAACTTGAACCATATATAGCACGTGGAGCCTGGGAAAGATTTTATTAAATGGTGGAAAGTCCTTCAGGTTTACTAAAGCATTATGTATTAGAAAATAGAAATTATCTTTATTTTTCTTATTACTTTAATTCTCATTTCTGGGAAGGAAAGAAATATGTTCAGATAATGAACTGCAGGGCTAGCAGGGAGGGGCCTCATGGTACCTAAAGAGAAATAGCATTTGTCTGGCTTTTTGCTATGAAGTAGTCATTCTAATCTCTTGATTCATCACCTCTCTGTACTTTTATACTTCTGATAATGAAAGTCCCCCATGAATTTATGCAGAGGGTTGGGTGGTAGGAGGGAGAAAAAGAAATACTATCCTTTATTCCATGAGAATAAATTATCTTTCAATTTTACTGAGGTTCTTTATGTCATCTCCATTGTTGCACATTCTCAATCTGTGGAACGGTACAGAAAAAGTCGTTAATAGGCAGAAGCAGGTGGATTGAAAGCTTAGAGGAGAGAGGGAGTCTTACACTTTGTTCTATTTAACAAAAGGAGTTGAAATGTATATGAGGTATATGGGAGGAAAGCAGGATAGGAAAGAGCAAAGAAGGCAGGGAAGAAAAGGAAAACAGGAATAGAAGAAAAGAGGGAAGGAAAGGTAAAAGAAGGGCAAAGATAGAGAGAGAGGCAAGAGAATTAAATGGGAATTTAACATGCATCTGGAAAGACTTCCAAGCCTGGAAGTATAACAATTATCTCACAGCCATAGCTTCTATCAACTTGCCTCTGATAAAAGCAACGACATATGTTAAGCAAACAATCAAATGAAGGCTTTTAGGACCAGATCTTGGTTATATTTCACTACATATTTTAACAATATTAATAACTTTTATGAGATACAGTAAAAGACAATACAGTTAGAACTGCACAATTAAATGCTTAGCAGTTTTGAAGGCCAGTCTCATTATTTCTAATCATTAACTGAACAGCAACAAAAGAAGAACATATCCACCAAGCTGAAAGATTTAATTAGTATCATTAAAATAATAAAATATCAAGAACATCAACGATTTTAATTTTGTCAAATCACATGGTTAATTTTGTATTTTATCTTATTTGGCCTTTCAGCAGCATTCAGTGAAATTGACCACCATCTTTACCTTGAAAGGCTCTTCCTTCGGCTTTTATGACCGCTCATTTTGCTTTTCCTCCCACTCCACTGATGTGACATCTATTTTCCTCTTCACACCCCTGTATACTAGAGTTCTCAGAACACTTTCTCCATCCTACTCTCTCTCAACAGGGCTATTAAGTGATTTCATCTTATCATTTGCATTTAAATATAGTGTAGTATAAGGGTGCCTGCTTGGCTCAGTTGGTTAAGTGTTGGACTCTAGATTTCAGCTCAGGTCATGACCTCACATTTCATGGGTTTGAGTCCCACATGGGCTCTGTGCTAACGATGAAGAGCCTGCTTGGGATTCCCTCTCTCTCTCCCTCTTTCTTTGCCCTTCTCCTGCTCTCTCTCTCTCCCTCTCAAAAATAAATGAATAAACATTGAAAAAAGATTGAATATAGTATAAATATCTTTTGACAGCATGCAAACTTTTATCTCCAAAAGGAAGAGAGACCAAGCTTTGGCCAAAACTTGAGAATTGTGTATCTATCAACTAGTTCTCCTTTGTTACATCCTATAACTTGAATGAGGTGTTGGTCAATTGACTAGTTTAGATAACTCAGAGTAATTCCCATAGGATATATCAAGCTTTAGAAATGGAGGGCAATTTTCATGTATTATCCTCATTGTTTGGGCTTTAAACCTAAAAATGCTAAGAAAACAGAGACTAACTCTAAACATGTGATTCCCCCCCCTCCAATAGAATGACCTGAGGAAATGGATGTGAGAGCTTAGCACAAAAGAGATGCATGCAGTCTTTTTCTAGAATAACTAGGCCCCATGTTATTTCTGATATGGTGGTATATTATCTCATTATGGGATTTACTGTATAACCTTCTTACATTAGGCCACTTTCCATATTCCTTGAACATAAAAGGAAACAGTAGATGGCAGAATTAGTTTTGTTAGGTAGTACAAGGATATTCACAACAAACTAGAAAAAAAAAATAGAAGAAAGCTTAAAGAAAAGGAAGGGCAAAATAAATTAATACAAAAACTATCCAAGCAGCCATTAGTAGTCATATATTTAAATAATATTTAATGTCATTGAAGTTTTCCTTCTATAACATTACATTATAAAAGCATACAAAAACTGTCCGGATGGTTTTCTTCAGCAGTGCATATCCTAAAGTTGGAAGAGTAGAGAAAAAAATTGTCATTGCCTTTATATAAGTATGGTGAAATATTTTTGAATTATTCCACATAATTTATGTAATATTTAACTACAGACTATGTGCCAACAGAATAAATGCATGTGTGTGTGTATATATGTGTGTGTGTATGTATATATGTGTGTATGTGTATCTTTACATGTATACATATATGTATGTATGTATCTTTTCATCCTCTATAGGTAAATTTATCTCATCTTTACTGTTCTCTCGTTCTTTGACTATGCACCAGCTATCATAAATGCAGTATCTAATGATGAAGGACATTCTTATTCATGTCATATGTCATGTCAAAGAAAAACATTCCTTGTAAGGTACACATTGAGCAGACTGTTCAAAAGAAAAAAGCATATCATCAAAAACAGTCATGTGTGGTCACTATTTATTATCATTTATAAGTAACTTTAAATATAATTTTAATCCTCTCTTTAACTTTATTACAAACTGAACAAAAAATTGAGGCAACCAGAATATTCTTTTACATGCCTTATACACCATAAATAATCTGTTTTTGTTTAAATGCTAATATTGATTTCTTAAATTTCGATTCATCACCTCAATGTACTCTCTTACAAGCACCAAAAACTCTTAGCTTTCTCATAGCCTTTAAATCCTCTGACATGTAAAACAGTCAGTTTTGATAGTTTTATATCCTAATAACTTGGATAGGAAAAGCCAGGTGAACTGAAAAGACAGTTCAGTAAGATTCAAAACTGGTATTAGAATGTCAACAATGGGAATGCAGAGTGTGTAACTACATCTTTTCTGTTTAAATTATACTCAGATGCCAAAATCTGAGTATTTGTTTATGGCTATGATTTACTGAGTATATATGGTGAAGGGCACTCTTGCAAGTGTTTTTCATTTTCATCTTATTTGCTACAACAAACCATGAGACATTCCTTGTTATTGTATTTCTTTTGTAAATAAATACTAAAGCACAAAGAAGTTGAATTACTCATAGTCATATAGTTAGTAAATTGTGAAACTGGGATTCAAACAGTTTCACTCCGAATCCAGTAGACTTGAAAACAATGTGAATAATGATCATAAAAACCAAAAATACAATTAAAATACACAGTACTCTAGTGCTTCTGCATGCACATATGCTCTCTCTGTTTCTATATAATGTGTGTATATCTGCACTACGTATCACTGACATGTATTGTAAGAAATATGTTATTATAAAAACAAAACATAAACTTATAGAACTTATTATAAAAACAAAACTTATCAGCC
Organism: Panthera uncia; assembly: GCF_023721935.1. Taxonomy (NCBI): domain Eukaryota; kingdom Metazoa; phylum Chordata; class Mammalia; order Carnivora; family Felidae; genus Panthera; species Panthera uncia. The sequence goes on from NC_064813.1 coordinate 48,008,371, forward strand.
TACATATACATCCATATGTGTGTATGTATGATTTATAAATTATTATATAGGCTTTTCATTTTAAAGTATTCTTGTATCCAATTAATACACAAATATGGCACTTTTAGTTCTCTTCACAGATAGCAAAGCAATGTACCTATTAAACACACTACTGCTCCCCCCAAAAAATTGAAAACAAAACAAGCCATTAATTGGAGTTAAAAATAATTAACGTATTTCTTAGGTGATTTCTCTTTCACACTTCCCGCCGTTATTACAGATTTTCTTCTCAAGCACTATGTTAAATTGTTCCCAACCTGGTATTTCTTCCATGAAGACTAACTTCAAAGTTACACCAAAGGAGCTCTGAAGTTGTTTCCCGTTATTAACATTTTTAAAATGGTACTCTTTTGTTAGCCTTTTATAAAGTATTATAGCAGAATATCATATGACTCAGAATTACTGCTACAGATTTCACTGTCAGTACCATTTTTGGAAAATAAATGAAACATTGAAAATATCAGTTTTAAATATTAAAATCTGTTATTTTAAAGTGTGTTATAAAAAATAGTTACAAAAATAACCATCTAATCATTTAAAATATGCTTCTTAATCATTTCGATCCTAGACTTCTTAGACAAAAGTTTGTAGTGAAATTATAAGAATAAAATATTATCAATGTTTTAATGTCATGTGTTTTTGCTTTACACATTTTAAATTATGCAGAACTTAAACCACTTTGTTAATGTTTTCAAAATACTTTGTAATCTAATACAGTCACATAGGCCCAAACACATACATTTACACAATTCTTTCCAGTGGTAAAATCTTCCCCCAGGGGTTAATTTGCCAACTTGTTTGATATTAAGGCAAATAGTGGTTTGTAGTGGGATGGTAAGGAAGGTGACCTTCTATGTATAAAAGTGATTTATGTCCACTTCATGTTTACAGTTTTTCTCTTGTAATAATACGTGCTTCACCTTGCAATCAGATTATTTTTAGAATTAAAAAACAATCTGATTAAAAATAATTTAGTGGCTCATCTTTGAAATACTAATTTCAGCATATCAGCAAACACTCACGATTGTAGAAGAAAGCAAGTAAATACATGTTGAATTACATAACAGCCCCAGGAAACTGAAAATCTCACAGAAGGAGAGTCACTAATAAAAATCAAGACTGCTGAAATATACTGGAAAGGCTTAATAATTTAGGTACAGTGGTATCTGTGAATTCAGATGTATGGTAGGAAGATCTTGAAAACAAAGCATTTCATTGAGTAAGAAATCATTATACCCCAGCAGATATATGCCTTCATACTGCACTTTCACCATAGATGTTTAGAAGTTCATTCATTGGAAAAGAAGAGAATACCACCAGACTCGAGGCTACTGAGCACAACTGAGGGCAAAATGAGAGATTTTGTGAAAATAGGAGTATTAAGCAATAAACATCACGATAAGTCATGAAAGCTAACTTATACTTATGTTGCTGGTTCAGTTGCCAGAATCTTAGCAAATAGCTTTAAACCTATAGGTAGGGCGAAAAAGGATTCTCTGGGGGATATTAATCAGACAAAGAGAAAGGACATAAAGCCAGTTTATCACCTCCTTCATTTTATTATAATAGAGTATCATCACAAGTTTTAGAAATAGACACAAAAATCCATAAAATATAAATATGAATTTACAGTCAAGGTAAGGGTTTCCAACTTATGAGGTCTTAAGGTAAAGTCTAATTTCTAACATGAAATTCCAAAATAAATAAAATTTAAAAAATTAACAGACGGAAGAGAGACAATATAACATCCATTATAAAAGCAGACCACCATTAAAAGAACAGAGAGGATTTAGAATTTAATAAAACAGAAAATAAGTTGGGCGCCTGGGTGGCTCAGTCAGTTAAGCAGCCAGCTTCGGCTCAGGTCATGATCTTGCGGTCCGTGAGTTCGAGCCCCGCATCAGGCTCTGTGTTGACAGCTCAGAGCCTGGAGCCTGTTTCCAATTCTGTGTCTCCTTCTCTCTGACCCTCCCCCATTCATGCTCTGTCTCTCTCTGTCTTAAAAAAGTAAATAAACGTTAAAAAATTTTAAAACAAAAAATACAAAATTTGTTCATAAATTGAGGAATTCTTTACAGAAAAGATAAAGGTGTGGAAAATTAAAGAAAAATATTTTTTTTTTTAAAATTAGTTAATCTAGAAGCTGCTATATCTAAATGCCATAATAAATTCAATATAAGACCCCATTGGTTAGAAGATGCCTTTTTAAGAATCCATTAAAGTGTGCCTGAGTTGCTCAGTTGGTTAAGCATCCGACTTTGGCTCAGGTCATGATCTTGCAGTCTGTGAATTTGAGCCCCACATCAGACCCTGTGATGACAGCTCAGAGCCTGGAGCTTGCTTCAGATTCTGTGTCTCCCTCTCTCTCTATCCTTTCCCCATTCACACTCTGTGTGTGTGTCTCTCTCTGTGTCAAAAATAAGTAAACATTAAAAATTAAAAATCTATTAAAAAAGTGTTGCTAAATGAATTATCACAGAACATTGATTATGAATATCTCCAATAAAATAGTTTAAAATCAATTTCATAAAGGAAGGGGAAAATAAAATTCAGGAAATAATTTAACAAAGAAGTATATAAGGAAGTAACTATAATTAAAGGAAAACACACTTCAAATGCAAATGGGCCAGCAAGGTCCCAGCACTACAAATTATAATAGATATACTGTAATTTAAATACATGATATTCTAAAATATTTGACCCAAAGGCATCCCGAGACTTATATAGCATATTACCACAAACTGGGATGTTTAAACAGAAGAATTGTCCCACAATCTTAGACACCAGAAGTCCAAAATCAAGGTGTTGTAGGGCCATATTCTCTCCAAAGTCTCTAGGAAAGAATCCCTCTATGCCTCTTCCAGTGGTTGGTGGGTGTTGGTATTCGTTGGCTTGTGTCAGCATAGTTCCAGTCTCTGCCTCCATGGTCACATGGCCTTCTTCCCTGTGTGTGTCTGTGCCTCTGCCCTCTTCTGCCTTTTATAAGGACAAAGGACATTGGGATCACCTGATTTAATCTTGCAGTCTTTATTTTAATTACATCTGCAAAGATCCTTATTCCAAATAGGGTCACATTCTGACATTCCAGAGGTCTGGATTTGAAGATATCTTTTGCATGACATGATTCAATCCATCAATAATATTAATAGCAATTATTAAAGATTGACAATAAAATGAGTTATTTTTCCCTTATACTTATATTTTGAAATTTCCTGCAATGAAAACATATTGCTTATCTAAAAGAAAAAAAAAAGGATTTGGGGGCTTTTAAATATGATTCATAGTGATAATGAGATTAAATATCTAAATAGCTTCATAATCATCTAATATATATCATAAACCTAATAAGAATAGTTAAAAGTTACTACCAAGTACTATTATGACATAATTATAAAAATATTATGACCTCTGTATGTTTATAAAGCTTTCCTGGTTATTAGAGCATTTCTGGTGGAAAACTCTAAAAATGATTTAAAAATGTTTATATAATAAAATATAAAAATATTTCTGAAAAAAGCTTTAAATGATATTGGTTAACATAAATGTAACACAATGCTGTACAAAAATCACTTATTAGTTTGAAAACATCCTGGGAAAATAGTAACTGTTATGAACATAAAAAATTTTTACTTTTACATTAATTATTACCATAAACACCTATAACAATATATTTGACATATATACCACACTTTTAATAGTTCATTTAACAATTGCTCTCACTTGCTAAATTCTTCATGAGGATCAGGTAAAGATACATAAAATGTATAAACAGTAATATTTAACATCATTAGGACTCAATGTAAAAAATTGTTTTCATTATATCATGTTCCTTGAGTTCCCAGTTTAAAAAGTACAGATGTTTATAATGTTAAATTGTATGTGTTATGATAATAAATGTGAAAATGATTGAATATCTTTCAACTTAAATATACAAATATATTAAATCCTCGTCTCTATTGTTTTAGCCTCAGAATCTCAGAAATATATACTTCTATTTTGGTAATAGTAATGACAATACAAAATGAGAAAAATCAGAAGCATTTAAGAAAAATTGAAAATTATATTATTTTTAAAGTAGTGTTAGAGCTTGTAAATAATGGAGTACCTTATTTCTCTAGCCATTTGAAATAAAGAAGCCTTTGTTTGCTGTCACCAGAGAAGTTATTCACTAAAGAATCAAAGGAAATATGAATGAAGCCATTTTATTTATATGCCCCAAATCAAAAAAAAATAATAAGATAAGATAAATTATATATATATATATAT